>NC_048298.1:152640808-152797590 GCF_013100865.1 Trachemys scripta elegans
GGGGGGCTCACTCTGGTGGATCAAAGCAAGTTCGATATAACGCAGTAAGATTTTTTTGGCTCCCGAGGACAGCATTATATCGGGGTAGAGGTGTACTTGTATTGTGACTGCAATGAAAACACATTCTCTCTTTTACCCTTTACATAGTGTAGACCAGGCCTTAGAAGCTACCACTGTAAATCAATCTAAGTTATGTTAGTTAAGTTACGTAAGCAAAGTAACTTAAGTCAACATATCTTAGATCGACTTACAGTGGTGTTCACACTATGCTATGTCGACGGGAGACACTCTCCCGGCAACATAGCTTCCGCCTCTCTTTGAGGTGGATTACAGATGTTGATGGGAGAGTGCTCTCCCATCAATTTAGCATGTCTTCACCAGCCTGGAGCACCCTCTTACACCCCAAACTCCCCATCCCCACCCCAGAACCCGCACTCCCAGCCAGAGCCCTCACCGCCACCCCACATCCCCGCCCCAGCCCAGAGCCCCCTCCTGCATCCTGAACTCATTTCTGACCCCACCCCAGAGTCCACACCTCAACCCCAATTTTGTGAGCATTCATGGTCCACTCTACAATTTCTATTCCCAGATGTGGCCCTCGGGCCAAAAAGTTTGCCCACTCCTGCTCTAGATTCTTGAAACCTGAATTCTATAGGATGGTTAAAAATATGGAAATGTTAGCACATTATTAAAGTCCAATACTCATGTTTCTACAAAATATCATAATTTTTTTCCCTATTAAATTCTACAGGATTTTTTTTTCCATAAGAGGCAGTAGACCTTTAAAAATTCAACTGTGGATCTTTTTGCCAGGTCACTGAATATGTCACCTTTGCACTATACCCAGCTCGTGGAGTCTGGACCATCTGCAACATCCTTGGCATGAGATTACTTTATCTGTTAATTATATTTTTAAAAAATCTGCTTCCCATCAGAATTAGAACAAACTCACTTTGTTCTTATATTTGTATCTTTTTCTTAAACTCAGATATTACTGACAGTCTAAATTAGCTGGATGAATTTGAGAAGTTCTTTTACTGCATTACCTTTTGTTAGGTTCTAGATTTTCCACTATACAGTGGGTTTGCTTTGTAGTTATTGTGATCGTCTGCGTTCCATTAGATGTTCCATTTACAGTTGATAAAACCACATAGTCTGAAAAGTTAAAAGAAACAGAAATGTTCCCTTTAATAAAAGGAATACAATTCCTCTATATTTTTCATTCCTCTTTTTTCTTGTCTGATTTCCTCCTTTGTGTGAATTTCCCATGTTATCGTCTTATAGGTCATAATGGTATCCCATATGAACTATTCTTTGTTTATAACCTGAGCCTATTAAAAAAGATGGTTACTCACCTTCTTGTAATTATTGTTCTTCAAGACGTGTTGTTCACGTCCATTCCAATTAGGTTCGTGCGCACTGTGTGCACGGTCGTCGTAAACTTTTACCCTTAGCAGCTCCCATCGGGTTGACCAGGGAGCCCCCTGGAATGGCACACTGTTGGTGCTCAATATATGACCCTGCCAACCCAACCCCACTTTGGTTCCTTCTTGCCGGCTACTCTGACAGTGGAGAAGGAGGGTGGGTATTGGAATGAAGGTGAACAACACATCTCGAAGAACAACAGTTACAAGAAGGTGAGTAACCATCTTTTCTTCTTCGAGTGATTGTTCACATTGATTCTAATTAGGTGACTCCCAAGCTCTCCCACAGAGGTGGGGTCTGAGTTAAAGAGTCACTGACTGGAGCACTGCTATACCGAGAGCTGCATCGTCTATAGCATGCTGTGTGATGGCATAGTGGGTGGCAAAGGGATGCACCAAGGACCAGGTCACCGCTCTGCAGATTTCTTGGATGGGCACCTGGGCCAGGAAAGCGGTGGAAGAGGCCTGGGCTCTTCTCAAGTTATAGCCGGGGCTGGGGCCTTGGTGAGGTCATAGCAGGTACGGATACAGTCCGTAATCCAGGAAGAGATGTGCTGTGAGGAGACCGGAAGTCCCTTCATCCAGTCCGCCACTACTACAAACAGCTGGTTTGACTTTCTGAAAGGCTTTGTGCGCTCAATGTAGAACACTAGCGCCCTCCGCACATCTAATGAGTGAAGCCTCTGCTCCTGTGCATTGGCATATGGCTTAGGGTAGAAAACAGGTAGAAAAATGTCTGGCTGAGGTGGAATTGGGATACAACCTTGGGCAGGAAAGCTGGGTGCGGCCTGAGCTGTACCTTATCCTTGTGGAAGACCGTGTGTGGGGGGGTCGGAGATTAGTGCTTTTAGTTCTGACACCCTCCTGGCCGATGTGATGGCAACCAGAAAGGCTACCTTCCACGAGAGATACAAAAGGGAACAACATGTAGTGAGCAGCTCGATTGGGGCTCCCATCAGCCTAGCTAGGACCAGATTGAGGTCCCAAGTTGGTACCGGTGGGCAAGACTGAGGGTATAGCCATTCCATGCCCTTAAGGAAACGGCCCACCAGAGGATTGGCAAAGACTGAACACCCTAACTCTCCAGGGTGGAATGCTGAGATGGCCACGAAGTGCACCCTGATGAATGATCCAGCCAGACCTAACTGCTTTAGGTGTAGTAGATAGTCCAGGATGAATGGTATAGATGCCTGAAGTGGAGATACTCGACTGCGATTACACCAGCACGAGAACCGTTTCCATTTGGCCAGGTAGGTGGCCCTGGTGGAAGGTTTCCTGCTATCAAGGAGTACCTCCCTCACCGATTCTGTGCACTGGAGCGCCCTTGTATTTAATCATGAAGCTTCTAGGCCGTGAGATGGAGGGACTGGAGGTCTGGGTGAAGCAGTCGGCCATGGTCCTGTGTAATCAGATCGGGAAGGAGCAGCAGGGCTATGGGGGTGCTCACTGACAGCTCCAGAAGTGTGTGTACCAATGTTAGCGTGGCCACGCTGGAGCGAGCAGAATTACCTTTGCCTTGTCCCTGTGGATATTGAGGAGAACCTTGTGGACAAGTGGTATCAGAGGAAAGGCATACAGTAGATGGTTCCCCCAGTGCCTTATGAACGCATCCAAGACTGATCCCGGGCTGTGTTTTTGGAAGGAGCAAAATGCTGGACACTTTCCGTTGCTCCTGGTGGCACCTTTGGAAGATGAAGTGGATGATGTCCGTCCGGATGGACCACTCATGACTGCAGAACAACCTGCTGAGGTGGTCCGCAAGCTTGTTGCGTGCACCCAAGAGATAGGACACCTCCAGGTTAATGGAGAGGGCTATACAAAACTCCCACAGATGGAGAGCCTCCTGACAGAAAGGGGAGGAGCAGGCTCCACCCTGCTTGTTTATGTAAAACATGGCGGTGGTGTTGTCGGTCAGCCCGCCACGCACTGACCTTGCAATATGATATGGAAGGTCTGGCAGGCTGGTCTCACCGTGCTGAGTTCCTTCATATTGATGTAGAGCAGGATCTCGGCCTGCGATCACATGCCCTGAGTCTGTAGGTCTCCTAGGTGCGCCCCTCAACCAAGGTCTGACATGTTCGTTACTAAGGTCATGGATGGTTGAGGGGTAGTGAATAGGACTCCTTCGCAGACCATGCGAGGGTCCAACCACCATGCTAGCGTGTCTAGGACTTGTGACGGTACTGTTACTACTGAGTCTAGACTGTCTCAACCCAGGTGATAACCTGAAGTGAGCCACGCCTGGCATGCCTCATGACATAGCTGTGTGTCCCAAGAGGCTGAGGCATGTCGTCGCGGTGGTGGAGGCGTATTGTCTGAGCATCTGAATGATGTGTGACTGTGTTTGGAATCTGGGCTCGGGCAGGATGGTTCTTGCCTGAACACGGTCTAGCACTGCCTCAATGAATTCTATTTGGAGGTGGAGGGGAGGGGGTGACAATGTCGATTTGTCTCTGGAAGGTCTGTCTGAATAACTGGACCTGGACTGGACTCCACCTGCTCCCTGGAGCGCCCTCGCAGAAGCCAGTCGTCTAAGTAGGGGTACACTTGCACCTGTCTCTTTCGAAAAAAAGCGGCGACCACTGACATACACTTGGTGAACACCCGGGGGGCTGTTGATAACCCGAATGGGAGCATCGTGAACTGATAATGTATGTGGTTGACAATGAACCTCAGGAAATGTCTTTGGGCCAGCCAAATGGCTATATTAAAGTATGCATCTTTCATGTCGAGGGCAGCGTACCAGTCCCCCGGATCCAGAGAAGGAATAATTGTGCTCAGGGAGACTATGCAGAACTTCAACTTCACCATGAACTGATTGAGTCCTTGCAGGTCCAGGGTGGGTCTGAGACCCCCCCTTTGGCTTTGGAGATTAGGAAGTATCGGGAGTAGAATCCTTGTCTCTTAGCTCCTGGGGAACCTTCTCCACCACTCCCATGGCGAGGAGTGCCTGCACCTCCTGGATAAGTTGTTGCTCATGAGAGGGGTCCCTGAAGAGGGACAAGGAAGGGGGGTGGGAGGGAGGGGAGGAGCAGAATTGGAGAGAAAATCCCACTTCGACTGTATGAAGAACCCAGCGGTCCGACATTATTTGGGACCACGCATGGTAGAAGTGGGATAGACGGTTCAAAAAACGGGGGGAAGGATCCGTAATTGTGGCTGGTACACTGTCCTTGGGCATCTCTCCAAAACCCTTGCTTGGGTCCCAACAATGGATTGGTTGGGCCCTGCCCTTGGCCTGTGGGAGGGTTGGAAGGCCTATGCCTGGAATTCCTGCCCCTATGGTGGTATGTATCCTGCCTCGGGTGGGGTTGGTATTGCTTCTGCTGCTGCACTGGCTGAGGCTTGAAGGGCTTTCTCTGGGTAGCAGGTGTGTGCATCCTCAGAGATTTCATCATTGCCCTGGAATACTTAAGGCTGTAAAGTCTTGCATCTGTCTGGTCCGTAAACAGCCCTGCACCCTCAAAGGGAAGGTCCTGCTGGGTCTGCTGAACTTTCGGTGAGAGCCTGGACACTTGGAGCCAAACTGTTCTCCTCATGACCACCCCCGAGGTGATGGTATGTGCAGTGAAGTCGGTCGAGTTGAGCGAGGCCTGCAGAGATGTCCTGGGCAACTGCCTTCCCCTCCTCAACCAGAGCCGAGAACTCAGCTTTTGACTCAGTGGGGAGTAACTCCTTATATTTTGACATAGAGACCCAGGAGTTAAAATTATACCTGCTGAGGATAGCTTGCTGGTTAGCTAGTCTCAGCTGTAGGCCCCTGCAGCATAAACTTTCCTGCCAAAGAAGTCCATCCATTTGGCCTCTTTGGTCTTGGGAGCTGATGCCTGTTGTTCCTGACGCTCCTTCTCATTCACCATAGAGACTACCAGGAAGCAAGGGCATGGGTGGGAGAACAAGAATCCATAGCCCTTAGAGGGAACAAAATATTTTCTTTCCACAACCCTGGCGGTGGGTGGAATGGAGGCTGGAGTCTTCCATAGAGCATTATAATTGTTGCCAATAGTCTTAATTACTGGCAACGCCACTCTGGAAGGACCCTCCGGAGTAAGAATGTCCACCACCGGGTCCTCTGACTCAATGACTTCCTCCGCCTCCAGGCCTATATTATGGGCGATGCGGTGGAGTAGGTCCTCGTGGGCCCTGTGGTCAATGGGTGGAGGACCTGAAGCTGACGCCCCGGCCACCGTCTCATCAGGCGAAGACGAAGAGGAGGCCAGTGGTGACACAGGGTCGTCATGGACCACCATGTGCTCAGGTTGGTCCTGGGTAGCACTGGTGTCAAGTGGTGCAAGGTGGTCCAATGGGACCTAGGATGTGGGTGGATCTGGGGCCGTTTCCGTTGTGTCCTCTGTAGCATGTGGGGGTGGTCTGGATAATGCCGCCTCCGTAGTACGAGGGGTGGTTCTGTCTGCAGGTGACTATGCCTGGTGATGCCCCAATGTAACGGACCTAGAAACCCTGGAAGGGGTACCCTGGGCCTGATAGTAAGCCCAGGGGGTCCAGAAGGGCCCTTGTGCAGTAGGTGGCCACTGTGGTTGCCAGGACGAAGCCTCCCATGCTTGTCCGACCTACGCCTATTGCACCGTGAATAGTAGGAGCCAGTCTCAGAATCCGAGGATCCAGAGGGTGACAACCACGGCGGTACCGGGGATCCCTGCGCCGGCGGTCGGTGCCAAGAAGAGGAAGTCAGTGATGGGTGCTGCGATGACCGTGTAGATGATCGGCATTGGCTTTCCCCTGGCTTAGATTGGTGTTGGGGAATAGCTCCTGTGGTCCAGTGGCATATCATGGTGCTGGGCGATAGATGGTGATTGCAACCGGTGCCGAAGACCCCGAGCATTGCATTGCCTGCGTCTTACTATCTTGTACCGGTGCCGGGGGTGAAGTAGATTGGGAATGGTGCTGTGAACGGTGCCGGTCTGCTGAGGAAGAGGGCCTCATCATTGCCAGTATGCCTCTAGATGGCACTGTCTAGGCGGTGCCGGGGGTTTGTCTCTAACAGCAAGGGGCTGAGGCGCAATATTTCTATGAGCTCCCTTGCCGCCTCGAAAGTATCTGGGGTGGAGAGGGGTTCCAACTCCTCCACCAAGCAGTGCCCCGCTGGAGAGCTGCCGGGTGCTGGACTCAACAGTGCCGACAGAGTCGATGGCACAGGATCTTGCTGTTTGGAAGTTAAGTCCTTCCTCTGGGGCAGCAAATTCTTCCCGGATGGTCTCGCTCTCTGAGGAGAGCGCCCTCTGTTGGCCTTCTTATGGTACGTATGGGGCACTGGGGATGTTGACCAGTGCTGGGGTGCCGCACTGTGCTGGGGTGCCGGGGATCTTCGCTACCGAGGATCTCTAGCACCAGAGTCCTTCCTTGGTACCGGTTCGCGGACCGATGCTGGGGCGCTCCACACCGAGCTCAGGACTTGGCAGTCAGGTGCCGCTGTATGGAGTGTGGCTTCCATTAATAGTTGTCTGAAATGGAAGTCATGTTCCTTCCTAGTCCTGGGCTTGAAAGCCTTGCAGATCTTGCAGCGCTCAGACTGATGTGCCTCCCCTATACACCTCAACCATGAGTCGTGAGGGTCACTGTTGGGCATAGGTTTCTTGCATAGACCTCAAGATTTGAATACTTGGGCTTGAGGCATGCCCTGGAGCCCAAGGCAGGGTGAGGCTATTGTACTAAACAATAAACTAAACAATAAAACAAAAGAAAAGCTGTGAAGAACTAAGAATGGCTAAGGAAAGACTTGCAGACAAGCAAGCTAACACAGTTTCAATGCCGCCACGGATGGTAAAAAGAAACTGAAAGGGCGTTGGTAGGGTCATATATTGAGCACCATGAGGGTGCCACTCCAGGGGGCTCCCTGGCCGACCTGACGGGAGCTGCTAATGGAAAAAGTTTCCGATGACCGTGCATGCGGTGTGCACACACCTAATTGGAATCGACGTGAACGCTCACTTGAAGAAGAAACTATGTTTAATGATCCAGTGTAATGGGACCTGGGTAGGCTGAGCTTGCGGAGATCCTTTTCCCATCCCTCCAGTACATCCTTTCAAGTGAGACCCATGTCTCTATTTCTCTTTGTGGTGAGATCCCGTGATCCAATTACTGTCCACCTGGATCTCTAGGTTACAACTGTCTTGTTGCCAACAGTGCTAAGTGCTACTTAGCAGGCTCACCATCTGCAAGTTTCCCTCTGGGAGCCTGTGGTCAGCACACATTTGCTGTCAACACAGGAACAGCTTCTTCACAAATGTGATTTATTCTGCCCAAAAGTTACGCAGTGCTTAGAGAGCTGGATTAAATAATGAGACCTACGTGTATGTTCCCTTACTTAAGATTAACCTCTCTAGCCACTGCTCCCATGGGTCTGGGTTATTCCCCATCTCGGAGTTGGGAGAAACAGCCTACACTGCTTACAGGCTCAGCCTTCTCCCTCGATCTCTGACTCTCATACTATCTGCTTTTTTACTGACACACCCAGGCATAAGATGATCACCCGTCCTGAATTGGGCAGGACAATCCCAAAATGCAGAGTTCAAGTCCCGGTTCCAGGCTGATTGACTTTGGGGCAGCATTTATCCAAAATTCCCTGTGACACCGCTCCGCACCCGCCTGAGGCACAGGGGCGGCACCAGCCTTTTCCCACTTGAGAGGCCCTCCTTCTCAAGCTAATATATATATTAGCTTTTTATGTATATAATATATGCTTTTTATATATACAGCTCTACCCCGATATAACGCGACCCGATATAACATGAATTCGGATATAACGCAGTAAAGCAGCGCTCCAGGGGGGCGGGGCTGCACACTCCGGCGGATCAAAGCAAGTTCGATATAACGCTGTTTCACCTATAACGCAGTAATATCTTTTGGCTCCTGAGGACAGCGTTATATCAGGGTAGAAGTGTTATATATCTATATATATATATATTAACTTTAGAAGGAGGGCAGGCCTCTCACCTCTTTCCCAAACACCAGACTGCAGACTATTTTATACCACTATATGTGTTCCCCTTGAAAGAAAAGACTGAATTTGCCTCTAGTTATACAGATCTGTAAAATGAGCATGACTACGGGTCCACAGTAGACTTGTGAGTACATCAAGGCTAAGGGAGTCCTTCACTTAGCAATAATGACAATATGCAAGATCATCCATTAGACTAATGAAAGACATTGTTTTTTTTAATGGGAAGATGAACATGAATGCTAAGTTATCCTCACTATTTTTTACATCTAAAAACCTGACTTGGGTTACAGATTTCCAAAGGAAAAGATAGAACTATTGATGATCCTGTAAGTATCTATTCTGGGGTGTGATGCTTATTACTGCGAGTAGAAGCCCATCGACTTTATTGGTTAGTCGTAAGGCTTTGCTGGATCAGGTCCTTAGACTGTAAACTCCTGAAGAGAAGAAACATGTCTGTATTATTGCTGTAAAATGTTATGAACACCTACAATACTGTGCTATACATAAGTGTTAAATAATAATTAACTTGCTTTTCCCTTTTATTGTCAAACAGCTGAATTACCATTATTAGATCCTACCAGACTGTAGAGAATCCACTTACCTACAGTGCATCGAGGAGGCAGAAATAAATAATGGGAAGACACATTTTGTATAGGCCTGATTCTACATTGTCTTGCATCTTGTGTAGTCACTGACATCAGTACACAGTGAGTTTGCAGAAAGGACAGTTACCTGTTCCATAACTGGCGTTCTTCGAGAT
This sequence comes from Trachemys scripta elegans, assembly GCF_013100865.1. Taxonomy (NCBI): domain Eukaryota; kingdom Metazoa; phylum Chordata; order Testudines; family Emydidae; genus Trachemys; species Trachemys scripta. Next base: position 152,649,954 of record NC_048298.1, read on the forward strand.
GTGTTGCTCAGGTGTATACCACTACAGGTGTGCGTGCTTGACACGTGCACCGGTATCGGAAGTTTTTCCCTTAGCAGTACCCGTAGTGGGGGAGCACCGCTGCGACCCCTGGAGTCGTGCCATAAACGGGGCTGAGTACTCACCCCACCCTCAGTTCCTTCTTGCCAGACAACTCCGACAGAGGGGAAGAAGGGTGGGACATGGAATACACCTGAGCAATCCATCTCGAAGAACGCCAGTTACGGAATAGGTAACTGTCCTTTCTTCTTCGAGTGATTGCTCATGTGTATTCCACCATAGGTGACTCCAAGCTATCCCTGATGGAGGCGGGTAGGAGTTTCAACTGTAAAAATTTTAGGGGTTACCCGGGTGGAGCACCGCCCTACCAAACCCGGCGTCATCCCTTGTCTGGAAGACGATTGCATAGTGCGATGAAAAAGTGTGGACAGAGGACCATGTAGCAGCCCTACAGATGTCCTGAATAGGGACAGGAGCCGCATAGGGCGCTGACGAGGCCTGAGCTCTCGGCGAATGCGCCTTTATAATAGGAGGCAGGGGAACCCCTGCCAGGTAGTAACAGGTGCGAATGCACGAAGTGATCCAGCAGGAGATCCGCTGGGTGGAGACTGGTCGCTCCCTCATGCGCTCGGCTGAAGCAATAAAAAGCTGGGGGGACCTCCTAAATGGCCTGGTTCTGTCTAAGTAAAAAGCCAGCGCTCTGCGCACATCTAACATGTGCAGGCGGCGTTTCTCATTGGAGGAATGGGGCTTAGGACAGAGGATCGGGAGGAAAATATCCTGATCCATATGGAAAGCCGAGACTACCTTCGGCAAGAAGGCAGGGTGAGGGCGGAGCTGAACCTTGTCCTTATGAAAGACCGTATATGGTGGTTCAGAGGTCAGGGCCCTGAGCTTGGAGACCCGGCGGGCTGAGGTGATAGCCACTAAGAACACTACCTTCCACGACAGGTGGGACCATGAACATGTGGTTAACGGCTCAAAGGGAGGCCCTGTGAGGCGGGAGAGTACCAGGTTTAGATCCCAGAGCGGGACCAGGGGTCTGGCGTACGGGAATGCCTGATCTAACCCTTTCAGAAACCGGGTTGTCATGTGATGTGAAAACACAGACAGGCCCTGCACCGGGGGTTGGAAAGCCGAAATGGCTGCCAGGTGCACCCTGATGGAGGAGGGCGCCAGGCCTTGGGTCCGAAGGGACAGGAGGTAATCAAGGACAAGCTGGATAGGCGCGGAAGAGGGAGAGGAACCTCTATCCCTCGCCCACATAGAGAACCTATACCACTTAGCCAGGTAGGTTCGCCACATGGAGGGTTTCCTACTTTCCAGCAGGACCCTTCTCACATCCTCAGAACACCTCACCTCCTCCTCATTTAACCATGAAGCAGCCACGCTGTCAGATGGAGCACAGCTAGGTTGGGATGGAGGAGGCTACCTTCCTCCTGGGAGAGGTGGTCTGGGCGTAGCGGCAACCTGCGAGGGGGGGCCGCCAAGAGTTACAGCAGGGACCCATACCAATGCTGACGGGCCCAATCCGGGGCTATGAGGATCATCCTCGCCCCGTCTGACTTCACCTTTTGTAGGACCCTGTCTATTAATGGGAAGGGCAGGAAGGCGTACAACAAGGGCCCCGACCATGGGTGCAGGAACGCATCTGATATGGTTCCGTCGCCCTCTCCCGCTCTGGAGCAGAATCAAGGACACTGCCAATTCTGGGCGGTGGTGAATAGGTCTACCTGGGGAGCACCCCACTGTAGGAAGATCCACCTGGCCACCTGCTTGTGCAGGGACCGCTCGTGTTGCTGGGAGAATACCCTGCTCAGGCGGTCTGTGAGCGTGTTGCTCTTGCCGGGCAGGTAAAAAGCCCGCAGGAGTATATTGTGGGTTATACAAAACTCCCACAGGAGCTGGGCTTCCTGGCATAAGGCCCAGGAAGGCATGTCCCTCTGTTTGTTGACGTAATACATGGCGGTCATGTTGTCCGTGAGGACTCTGATCACCTTCCCTTGAATGTGCTGGCGAAATGCCATGCACGCCAGGCATATGGCCCTGAGCTCCCTGACATTTATGTGCAGGGTTAGTTCCTGTGATGACCACATACGCTGGGTCCTGAAATCCCCCACGTAGGCTCCCCAGCTCAGGTCCGAGGCATCCAACACTAGATCTAGTGAGGGAGGGGGCTCTCGGAAGGGGATACCCCGGAGCATGTTGCTTGGGAGGGACCACTATTGGAGGTCGGCCACCAGTCTGGGCGGCACTGTGACAACCTTGTCCAGGCTGTCCCTGGCCTGGGAGTACCGAGAGGCCAGCCAAAGCTGGAGGGGCCTCATCCGGAGCCTGGCATGTCGCACCACATAGGTGCATGCTCCCATATGGCCTAGGATTTGAAGGCACACCCGTGCCATGGTTACTGGAAAGGCCGTGACGGAGGCGATAAGAGCTTTGAGCGTCTCGAACCTGTCCCGTGGGAAGGAGGCTGTGGCCACCCAGGAATCTAACAGTGCCCCTATAAAGCTTATGTGCTGAACCGGAATTAATGTGGATTTCTCCTCGTTTACCAGTAGGCCTAGAGCTGCGCAGGTGTCTAGCAGGAAGCTCACCTGCTGCTGCACCAGAGCGCGAGACCGGTCCTTGAGCAGCCAGTCGTCGAGGTAGGGGAAGATCTGCAGCCCTTTCCTCCTTAGGTGAGCTGCCACCACCGCCATACACTTTGTAAATACCCTGGGGGCAGTAGAAAGGCCAAAGGGGAGGACCATAAATTGGAAGTGGTCCTGACCCACCAGGAAACGGAGGAAGCGCCTGCGACCCTCGAAAATGTGGATGTGAAAGTACGCATCCTGGAGGTCCAGCGATGTAAACCAATCCCCCTGGTCTAGGGATGGCATAATAGAGGCCAGGGACACCATGCGGAATTTGCAACGCACCAGAAACCGGTTGAGATTCCGCAGGTCGAGAATGGGCCGAAGCCCATCTCTCGCCTTGGGGATGAGGAAATACCTGGAGTAAAAACCCCTGCCCTGGTATTCTCGAGGTACCCTTTCCACCGCTCCCAGAGTGAAGAGGCGCTCTACCTCTTGCCAGAGGAGGAGGGCATGCTCCGGGGCCCCATCCGGCTGCCCAGATGGGGGACAGTTGGGAGGGGTTGAAAGAAACTGCAACCTGTATTCTTGGGAGATGGTGCTGAGGACCCATTGGTCCGACATTATATGGGACCACTGCACTCAGAAGTCCGATAAACGGTTTAGAAAAGGCAACTTTATTAACTGGGTGGGGAGTACACTGGCAACAGGCCCAGTGACCCCCCTCAACGAGTCAAAAATGCCGTTTTCCCTGCCGCTTGGCCTTTGAGGGCCCAGGCCTTGGGGCCGAGCGGGATTGGCGCTCGGACCGACGCCTTTGATCTCTCTGCCGCTTACATGGGGGTTCATATCTGCCCCTAGCTTGTGGAGCAGAGGGTTGAGGCCTGGGCTTGTCCTTGGCAGGCGGGACGTACAGGCCTAGCGTCTGTAGGGTGATGCGGGTGTCCTTCATCCTGTGCAGACGGGTGTCTGTCTGGTCCGCAAAAAAGGCCTTGCCATCAAACAGCAGGTCCTGCATTATGGACTGGGATTCAGACGACAGCCCCGAAAGCGAGAGCCACGACGCCCGTCGCATAGAAACAGCGGTAGCCATTGAACGAGCGGCTGTCTGCTATGTCCGAAGCTGCCTGGAGAGCCGCTTTGGCGGTGGTCGCACCTTCCTCAATCAGCGCCCGGAACTCCTTCGCATCCTTGTCAGGAATGAGGGGCTCAAATTTGGGGAGGGATCCCCAAAGGTTAAACTCGTAACGGCTCAGAAGCGCCTGATGGTTGGCCATCCTGAGCAGGAAACTCACTGACGAATAAACCTTTTCCCCCAAAGGTATCAAGTCTATGAGCATCTTTGTCCTTTGGCGTGGGAGCTCGCGGTGGTGGACCGACTCAACCACTAGGGAGTTTGGAGCTGGGTGGGTGTAAAGATACTCGAGACCCCTCGCGGGGACGAAGTACTTCCTCTCGGCCTTCTTGGAAATAGGCCCAAGAGAGGCCGGGGTCTGCCAAAGGCCAGTAGTGATGTTGGCAACTCCCTGATGGAAAGGGAGCACCACACGCCTTGGTATCGAGGAGGCGAGGACATTGAAAAGGGTATCGGAGGGCTCCTCCATCTCCTTGGCCTGGAGATCGAGGTTGGTTGCCACCCTCCGAAGCAGCTCTTGGTGCGCTCTAAAGTCCTCTTGGGAAGAGGGAGGCGGTACTGCAACCGAATCACCCTGCGCCGAAGAGGTGGACGGCGCGGCGCCTTCGGCAGCCAATGGCATCATGGGCTCCACGTCCGGGTTTGGTGCCGGAGTTGGTGCCGGGGGTTCGGCACCTACAACCTGATCACGGTGCCGGGAAGGTGACGCGGGTCGGCACTGAGAGGCACCCGTCATGGAGTGAGGACCTGGTTGCACAGGTGCCTGAGGCCACGGTGCCCACTGGCACCATTGTCCTTGCCAGGGCACAGCCTGGAGCAGAGGTGTATCAGGCACCGGCAGGGCAGACTGGTCCTGCGGTGCGGTGCGGCCCTGGGAGAGACGGCTGCGCGCCGATGCCGAGGTCCGGGAGGAGTGCACGATGCTGTCAGAATGGCTGGAGCGGTCTCGATCATGATGGCTCCTGCCCCAGGACTTCGACCTAGAGGAGGTCGAGATATATATGTCCAAGGAGCTGTCCCTGGTGTCCTTGCGGCGCCGTGGTGCCGGGGACTCTCGGGACACGCCGCGAGCATGGCCTCTGTGACGGCAGATGCTTGAGCAGGAGCGTCAGTGCTGATGGCGTCGCGACCTGTTCCTCTCGGACTCGCTGGAAGAGGAACGGCGCTGTCTCTTGCCACCTCCTGCTTGAGACCGGAGGAGTGGGATCCGCTCCAGGAAGAGTCCGGACGCGGAGTCAATGCGCGTCGAGGGGCTCTGATCGGCACCTTGACCCGGGAAGGTGCCTCGGCCTCCAACACCTCCAAGGAGTGCTGATGGGCGCCCAAGGGCGGCTTCCCACGGGACCAGGGGCCAGACTGCAGTGGCGCTTCCGGCACTGGAAGCGTCAGTATATCACGTGCGGCCTGAGCTGCCTCTGGCGTCGAAGGCATTCCTATCTCAGGTGAGGCTCGCGTGGACGGGACTGGACTACTCTGCTCAGCGCGAGTCGGAGGTCTCTGTCCCTGTGGGGATTGGGGGCTGCCCAATTCGGAACGGCGCACTGGAGGCGCTTCTCCACGTACCGACGATGCGGAGCCCAGCGCGGGGTCAGCTTGACGCACCGGTGCTGGGGCCAATGCCGACTCCATTAAAAGAGGTCGGAGTCGGATCTCACGCTCCTTCTTCATCCGCGGCGTGAAGGAGCGGCAGATCTTGCTCTTCTCACTAACGTGAGACTCGCCCAGACAGCAAAGACACTGATTGTGTGGATCGCTTCTGGGCATGGAATTGCGACAGGAGTCGCATGACTTGAAGCCTGGGCCACGGGGCATGCCCCGAGCCAGGCACTCGCGAAAAAAAGTTCAGTAAGGGAAGAGATCAGTGAAACTGGATACCACTAAGCTAGAAACACTGCAGCCACGCTAAGTTGGAGCAAGTTCCGACTACCTTCACTGGCGGCAAGAAGGAACTGAGGGTGGGGGGAGCATGCAGCCCCCTTTATGGCGCGATATGTCGGCGCCACTCCAGGGGTCGCAGCGGTGCTCCCCCACTACGGATACTGCTAAGGGAAAAACTTCTGTTACCGGTGCACATGGCGAGCACGCACACCTATAATGGAATACACATGAGCAGTCACTCGAAGAAGAACTCCACAGTTCTGATTTGATAGCATTTTACACCAACCTTCTGCAATTGTCAATAGTTACACAAGATGCTAGGCAGTGAAGAGTCAGGCTCCCTTTATCTAAATGATACTTTCATCTGTGGACACAAAACAACAACAAACATTTAACCAAAGTAAAAATGAGCATACAGTGTTATATATTGAAGTAGTAGATGATAACTGAAATTAAACTTACAGGTAACGGTGTCATTTTCCGGTTTTGTCCAGTTCAGTACGACAAAGCTTGGACAACCCTCGACTGTCACCACAGTGAGGTTGGAAGGAGGATTTCGTGGAGGGCTAGTAACATTTTCCGTGTTGCTGATCGTCTTTTCTTGGAAGTATTTGAGAGTTCTCGTAATAGAACATGGCTCGCTGTCATTTTTTGGTATGTACTTGACATGAGGGCCTAGGAGAAAAGCATCACCCAGTTAGTGCTAGGTAGGACAGCAGAATGCAGCTACAAGGCAAAACTTATTTAAGTGCATGAAGTAGGAAATCCTGCCTGACAAATCATGTCCAAAATCTCACACAGATGCCATTCTGTGATGGTCACATCTACACTTTGTGTGTGCATTGTACTCTGAGTATGTTTTAACTATTATTTTCCCATTTTTTTGTAACTTATCTTCTCTAATGCCTACATGTGAGAGACAGAATAATAAATATCCCAACACCAACATGTTGGTGTGATTTTTGTACACCTGGAGCCTGTGCTCATTTCACTCATCTCTCATTCGCACGAGTGATGATGGCAGTGGGCACTCAAAATTGCAGGGACAGCGTTACATAGGAGTCAACAGGGTGAAGGCACAGCTAAATATTCTGAGCAAGTGAATTAGTTTCTATCACAAAGTGGGACAAGGATGGACTTTGATTATCTATTTTTACAATGTCTAGAAGAATGAAGCCCTACTGCAACAATGATTTGTCAAGAATAAATCTTGCCACACCCACCTAACTTCCTTCTCTGACAGGGTTACTGCTCTCATGGATGGTGGGGGAAGAAGGGAAGCTGTAGACATGATACATCTTGATTTTAGTCAGGCTTTTGACACAATCCCACATGACATTCTCATAAGAAAACTAGGGATATGTGGTCTAGATGAAAAACCTGGTTGAAAAACCATATTCAAAGAGTAGCTAATAATGGTTTATCATCAAACTGGGAGGTTGTCTCTAGTGGAGTCCTACGGGGCCTATCCTGGGTTCTGTACTATTCAATATTTTCATCAATAATTTGGATAAGGGAGTGGAAAGTATGCTTATAAAATTTGTGAATGACACCAAGCTGGGAGGGGTTGCAGGGACTTTGGAGGAAAGGATTAGAATTCAAAACAACCTCGACAAATTGGAGAATTGCCCTGAACTCACCAAGAGGAAATTCAATACAGACAACTGCAAAGTACTGCACTTAGGAAAGAAAGATCAAATGAACAACTACAAAATGGGGACTAACTAGCTAGGCAGTAATACTGCCAAAAAGGATCTGAGGGTTATAATGGATCACAAATTGAATATGAGTCAACAATGTGATGCAGCTCTGAAAAAGGCTAATACCATTTTGGGGTATATTAACGGAAGTGTCATATGTAAGATATGAGAGGTAATGGTCTTGTTCTAGTTGGATCTGGTGATGCTTCAGCTGGAGTACTGTGTCCGGTTCTGGGCACCACTTTTTAAGTATGGACAAATTGAAGCCCAGAAGAGAAATGATAAAAGTTTAAGAAAACCTGACCTATGAGGAAAGTTAGAACTGGGCATGTTTAGTGTTGAGAAAAGAAGACCGAGGAGAGAGCTGATAAGAGTTTTCAAATATGGCAAAGGATGTTACAAAGAAGACAGTGATCAATTGTTCTTCATATCCACTGAAGGCAGAAGTAGCAGCAACTGGCTTAATCTGTAACAAGGGAGATTTAGGTTAGACATTAGGAAAAACTTTCTTACTATGAGGTTAGTTAAGCAGTGATATAAGTTACCAAGGGAATTTATGGAATTTCCAATTTTGGAGGTTTTTAAGTACAGGTGGGACAAACATTTGTCAAGGATGGTAGGTTTACTTGGTCCTGCCTCAGTGTACTGGGTTGGATTTGATGACCTCTCAAGGTCCCTTCCAGCCCTATATTTTTATGTCCTATGATCCTGTTTGCAGCTTCCAGCTGCTACTATAATACATAACAATCATGGTCTCGTTTCCACAAAAAGGGTAACAAGTTTAATGCAGGGCCTTGCACTCAGTATCTGCCTGATCCTGCCATTTCTGAAGTCAAGTGGAAATTTCTATTGATTTCAATGGTGCAAGATCAAGCCCTGAAACCATCCTTAAAAGGCAAGAGTTTTGCATTCTGTAGTGACATTATAAAAGATTAGTGAAGGTGATAAAGAGTGTATTAGCCTTAAAATGGAAACCTTTATTAGGTTAGCGAGATACGAGTATTAATATGGCTTTAATTGCACATGCAACAGTTTCTATGCATAGATTGGAAAGAGGCAGGATTAGTCTGGGAGAGTAAATTCTTCCTCTGAGGAGATGGGAGCTATTACTGTAATTCTGCACTCCCATGCTTCAGGTTTGTTTTCAACACTCGATAGTGCCTCTCTATTTGAAAGAAAATGCACAATTGGTTTAAAAGACAATTATTACAGTGACTGACGTATTTTCTTCCCAGCAGAGTTTTTATGATCGGGCACACCAGCAGCAGTGGGGATTATCTGTAAGAATGGGTTTGCCCTGTAATACTTGGTAGGGTGAGTAAACCATAGAGTAAAGCTTGCATTGAGGCACAGTGGTAATAAATAGTAAAAGCCTGTATGGGTGGGCTTGCAAGGCATATTAGGATATTCCATTATGATTTCAATAGAATGTGAACAGCATGCATTAGCACAATTGCTGGCAAGTGGTTTCTGGCAGATTTGTTTCCTGTCCTCCAGTCAAAAATGATTAGGTAGCCTACACTGAAGTCCTTTCATCTGCCACCAAAATGTAACTGGAAAAAAAAAAGCATTTAAAGTTTGGAAGCAGGAACTAAACAGGGTATTGTGATGGGTTATGTACCACACACTGGTATGGATAAGTGTTAACTGGAGCTAGAGAGCTCAATTAAGGTACTTTGCTCCATCTGGAGGGTAGGTCAGTCCCAGTTACTAGAACCCTGTGTGGATACAAATTTATACCCGTGGATACGGATATAAATCAGTATTTGCGGAACCGCGGGGCTCTTCCGGAAACTGCAGCGGAACAGAATGTGGGGTTGCTGCTCTCAGGAGCCAGTGCCCTGCACTGACAGCTCTAGCACGGCCGTACCACTCCCAGCCACCAGGCTCACCGGCAGCTGTCCCTGGTCATGCTCTTGTGTTCAAGCGGTGCACACGCCCCCAGACAGGAGATGCAGACAGCTGTGTGGAAGGGATGGGGACAGGGCTGGGGCAGGGCTATGGGTGGTACAATCATGCTGGGAGAGCCCTGCGATTCAGTGGATACCGATTTATATCCGCAGACATAAATTTGTATCCGCGCAGGGCTCTTCCAATTACTGATGTGGGAGGAGTTGGGGGCTAGTATAAAGCAAGGGTAGGCAATCTTTCAGAAGTGGTGTGCCGAGTCTTCATTTATTCACTTTAATTTAAGGTTTCGCGTGCCAGTGATACATGTTAATGTTTTTTAGAAGGTCTCCCTCTATAGGTCTGGGGGTGCAAGTGTGGAGGTGCAGGGCAGAAGGCTGGGGATTGGGGGGACTCGAGGTCTGGGCAGAGAGCTGGAGTGTGTGTGGAGGTGCAGGGCAGAAGGCTGGGTGTGTGGGGTGGTTCAGGGCAGAGGGCTGGGGGTGTGGGGTGGTTCAGGGCAGAGGGCTGGGGGTGTGTGGAGGTGCAGGGCAGAAGGCTGTGTGTGTGTGGGGGGTTCAGGGGTACAGGGCAGAAGGCTGGGGTGCTCGGCTCATGGGGGTGCTCCCAGCCCCCTGCTATGAGCCGCTCAGGGCAGGGGCTGGGAATGATATGCCCTGTTCCACCCCCTTCCCCAAGGCCCATCCCTACCTCTCTCTGCCTCCTCTATGGAGCAGGGAGCCCGCTGCCACTCGGCTCCGCTCCACTCCCCCTCCTCCTCGCAAGGGCCATCACTGGCAGGGAGAGGGAGGGGGAGGAGGAGGGGCCGGAACGCACCATGCTGGGGGAAGAAGCGGGGGAGGGGGGGAGCTTGGCAGGACCAAGCTTCTGCCTCCTTCCCCTGCAGGAGAGCTGTGAGCGGGGGGCTGAGTAGGGCGGGGGGCTGGAACTCCCCCCCCCACTGCTCTCCCCGGCAGAGGCAGGAGCTTGGTCCTGCGCCAGCCAAGCTTCCCTCCTCCCCCGCTCCTTCCCCCAGCGTGGCGCTTTCCGGCCCCTCCGCCCCTCCTCCTCCTCCTCCTCCTCCGGGCAGGCAGCGTGCCACTCAAAATCGGCTCGCGTGCAGTGTTTGGCACACGTGCCGTAGGTTGCCGACCCCTGGTATAAAGACAGGAAGCTGTGGCAGAAAAGGGTTGCAAGAAAATAGGCAGGTACTCTGCAGTTATTCTCTGGTGGCTTGTCTACACTTAGAACACTACAGCAGCATTGCTGTACCACTTGAGGTTAGACACGACCTATGCTGATGGGAGGGATTCTCCTGCCAGCATTGGTAATCCACCTATAAATCCTATTGTAGACCTGGCCTGGGATCAGAGAGTGGAAAGAGCCAGAGGATGGCAGCATGGTGTTTAAGTTTCTACTTTTACTTTGGGATTTTGGTTAGGGGGATTCTGGCCCTGAAAGAAGGGTGAGCCCAGAGAGTTGCGGGGCTGAAGGCCTGAGAAAGGAAGAAGTCCAAGGAAAGAATAGCAAAGAGTTGGATGGAGGATTCCTTGCTGCTGGTTACAGGGTCACTGAGCTAGAATGTGGTGTAGTGGGACAGCCCAGGTTCCCTTACCAGCCACTGCTGAGCAGACATTAAGCCAGAGAAGGGGAGAGGGATGATGGAAAGTCCTGAGAAAAGGGAGTGACAACCATCGGACCCCGAGTTGCGTCTGAAGACCTGATAAATTGCTCGACTGTTCTGTTACCATATGTAGCGGGATGGTCACCCGCTCCTGCCCTGAAGGGCTTGAAGTCAGCCCTGGGAGAGGGCTAAGACTGCGAGAGGGCTGCTGCTAGGAAAAGCAGCAAGCCTCAGCTGATTGGGGAACTAGCCACAGATGTGGCCACATCCCAATCAGGGCCCAGCTCGCCCTTATAAGAGGGCAGTGGGCCAGGAGCACAAAGAGACTCTCTCTCTAGATGTGGAGAGGGATGGGCCTGGCTGCTAGAAGCTAATCAGGGTACCAAGACTGGAGCAGGGCTGGGGGAAGGCCAGAGCACCGGCCTAGAAACTCCCAAGGCTACAGGCCTTGTTAAAGGCCGAAGAAAGGTACTGGGGTTGCAGAGGGCAGCCCAAGGGTAGGCAGAGGCACCAGGTCCAACCCCCCCTTGTCAGTGATGAGTGGTATTTACACTGCAGTCTGCCCCAGTGAACGGGGGCTAGATTGAGACTGGCAGTAGCCATAGACTGAGGCAAGGTGGGGATAGAGGGTGGGGGTTCCCCAGGGAGGGGCGACCCAGATCTGTGGGGATACTACCAGGGGGCACCACACCAGCCTGAAAGGGGCACCGGAGTCCAGGAGGGACTTGGGCCCAGCAGCAAGCGGGACACCAGCCTGCAGAGGGCGCTCCAGAGGCTGGAGACGCTAATTCCCTGGACAACCAGCAGGAGGCGCTGCAGGGGTGAATCCCGCCCCGTTACACTGTAGAAGGGGTGGACTTAAATCATCACCTGGCTGAAGAGCCAAATCACAGGAAGAGATGGACCACCAGAGGACCAGAGTGGCTATTGTCAAGGAATGCCAGACTGGGAGAGAACTGCTACACCATTCCTGGTCATGAGGAGGCACTCTACTGATGAGTCCAACACTTCTACAGATATATATATATATATAGATGGGGAAATATATGAAAACTGGCTTAATAACCAAGGAATGTAGCCATTACAGTCATACCTGTGAACCGTTGTTTGCCCAGAGAATCAGTCTCTGATGTAGGACTCGAGCTGAAGACAGTTGTATTAACTGAGGAAGACACAGTCACAATAAAATTCTCAGAAAAGCATCAAGTTGCAATATAAAAACGACAACACCTCATATTTCATCTGCCATTCTAAATTACCTCTCCATGGTGCATGCTTGCTGTCATTTTTGCTTTCTCCTAGTAGTCACCTCATTTTGGCTGTGATGGAAAATAAAAGCCTAGCTTCTCTGCCAAAACCAGGATAATCATTACCCAAATGATTGAGCTCATTATTGCTGTCGAATCCAGTCCATGCAGAATATCCACACTCCTCTTTAAAGCTCCAACAAAGCATCTTTTTGCATCACACTGACTCTCCACTCTTTAACTCATGGTCTGGCTCAGTCTCCATAAGCACATTAGACTATTACATTGATTCAGTAGAGCTTCCACAATCAAAATGGCAAATATGGGCCAAATTCTGTCTTCACAGCATGCAACTCCCATTAAAATCAATAAAAGCGAAGTGCAAGTATGCTGGAAGCCAGTGGAAGTACATGAAAAAGCAGACTAGGACTCATGAAGTTAATATTTTATAATTAAATATTAATTATGGCAAACAAGATGGACCAAATTCTGCACTTAGACGCAAACCCTGCTTCCGTCAAAGTATATGGCACCATGGCAGTCACAAGTGGGAAATCATTCAAAGGTATATTTCAGCCTGATAAATCTGAAGAGGTTTGAATAAATATTTTATATTAAGTTATATAACATTAAGAAAAGCACTCTGCATGTGTCTTTTTAATCTCAGGTCCCTAAGTTATTTCAGCCTACACTAGTGCTTTATACAACTCTCCAAGTGAAGCAGCTCTTATTTTCCCAAACTCAGATGAGTTTAAAAACCAGATCTAGTGGCTTGTACCCATCTTATATTACTTCTTATATGCAAGGGGGCTGGATTATCAGAGTAACTAGGTGGATATATACAACAATAATACCACCGTGTAGATCACAGATGAGTAACAGTTTGACATGAATGTGTGGCACTACATATAGTGAAACTCTCAGAAAAGGAGGCTACATCTTGTGGTGCCTCAACACAATTCAAGTGGCCTCTATAGTAAGTATCAAAAGTGTGTGAGGCATGTACAGACTTCTCGGAAGACAAAGGGCCTTATTCTGCTATCACATAGATGCAAATCAGGAGTAAGTCAGTTGAATTCAATGCAGTTACACTAGTGCAAACGTGGTGTAAGTGAGATCAGAATCAGAACTAGTCCAGAGGACCTTATATTAAATAGATAACATAAATTTAAGTGTTTGGGGAAGGGATGCAACAAAAATTTAAGTGACTGATACAATCAAGTAGCTGAATTGCATGGAACTTTAATACAGGAGCTCCCTGAATTTTAGATAAAAACAAACAAAGATAAAACAAAACTGCTCCTAACATGCTTACCATAGTCTTCTGGAGGAGAAGCAGAAACTGTTGGCTTCTTTCTTGGTGTTTCCATCTTCAGAGATATGGTTGGTCCAGTAGATTTAGCTACAATAGTCATGGGAGAAGGTGGAGCTCGTGACTTCAAGGCAATTCCTATGTAGAAGAAGTGAGCTTGTTTTCTTTTGAACACAACTCAGATTTTTACGACTGTTTAGTCAGAAAAGGAGTGGGATCATGTATTTAGGAGGGAAGCACCTATTTCCATCTTCAAGCATAGCTCCCCCCCTCAGCACAGCACCATTTTCCAGTTGGACTCAAGAAAGACTGGACAAGTCCTGATTGCGACTAAAACAATATAGTCTATACCTTCAATATATACAAAAATGCTAGGTCACTCAAACTTTGATTTCTGAGGGATATAGGCAGATAAAAATTGAATATAGTTAGTTGAATATACTACAGAGAACAATCCTACACTAATTGGTAAAGGGACAAAATTACCCAATAAAACTTTTTTGTTTCTCTCATCTATAATTCTCTGCTTCTAGGCTAATGGTGATGGTTTATGCCTATGACAAGGTACATGATGAGAGAGCTAAATTCAGTAACTGAGACTTGGACTCTTCCCGTGTAATTCTGTTTTTAAGTTCCTTTCATTTGCATGCTCAACATGGTGGGCACATTACCAAGTCCATAGTATGAAGGAGGATTATGGATGTAAACAGCCAGCCAGCAAGAGTTGTCCTAATTACAGCTGAATTTACACAGCTGAACAATGGAACCCTAAAAAGTTTGTTACAGTATTTCCTAGGGCAGCTCTAAATCCATTCAAGACAAACAGCATGACTTTCATTAGTTCTGCCCAACATTTTGTATAATCTACAGCACAATGGGCCTAGAAATTGGGTAGGATGGTTTTATTCTGGGCTGGACAGACCCTTTTTTATAGTAAGTAATATCCATCTTGAGAAGGCGTTGATGAGTAGCGCTATTATTCTCCATTGAAAATAAATGACTAAATTATTTGCCATTTTTAATTATTTTAGATCATGGGATATTGTTTTTATTATCTCCTGGTATCAACTAAATGATGAAGACAAGTATTTGAAGAGGTGGATGGTTTGTGGCAAAATATTTCTACAGTAGAACGTCAGACTACATTTTTCTTCTGCATAGTAAAGTTTCAAATCTGTATTAAGTCAATGTTCAGTTGTAAACTTTTGAAAGAACAACCATAACGTTTTGTTCATAGTTACGAACATTTCAGAGTTATGAACAACCTCCATTCCCGAGGTGTTTGTAACTCTGCGGTTCTACTGTAGTTTGTTTTCAAAAAGTAAGTGGAAGTCCAAAATTACATTTGAAAAAGGTCAGATATTTTCTAACAAATATTGCGTGGCAAATCTCAAAGAGTTCAAATACTATATAATTTAGGCCTGCTCCCTGCTTATCATGACACTAGAGATAGTCAATATTTTTCAAAAACATTTTTTTGTTGATAAATGCAGATTTGCCAACATTGAAACATTTTGCAAATTCATATCAATTTTGCCAAATTTACAGTAAAAACAAAGAAACAAATCCCCCAAAAAGAAACATTTCACTTTTTTTTGGTTCAAAATGATTTCATTTCAAAACTTCCTATAATTTTATAAACACACTGTGACATTCTATACCTTGGGGGAGCATCCTGGAGCCCCCATAATCCTCATTTTTATATAATCGTGATCTTACATATAAAGCATGCCTTGTAAGGTATCAGGGGAAAGGTTATGATCTACTAAAAGTCATTTCTCTATCCATATATGTATATCATTAATGCATATGAAGTTATGAGAATTGTGTTGTATGGTTGTCACTAAACCATGCTGTAAGTTGGGGAATCAGCCAGATATTATCTCCCCAGAGGCAACTGCAAGGAAAGTAACCAACACCCGAGCAGGGTATCAATCCACTCATCGACAACTATTGTCCAGAAAGGGAGCTACAATGCAATGACTCACCTGCATGAGGCCTCACCGGGGGAATTGTTCAGCCTTGCCTGGAGACTAGGCAAGGCACCCAGACATGCTTGGACTTGTGTTCCCCAAGCACATGGGACTGAGGTTATAAAACAGATACAGTGGCCACATGCTGTGCCTTTTCTCCTGCTCCTTCCTATGCTGCAAGCAACAAAGACACTGAGAAGAAGACTGAAGCCTCCAACTGAGGGGACTGGCCCAGATTTTAAGGGTGAAATCTGTATACTATGGACTGCAATATCCATTGGGGTGAGAAAAACTGCTTAGTCTAGTTGTTGCCCAGTCTTATGGGGTTGAGAGTTTACACTGCGTGCTTATATTTTATTTCTTTTGGTAACTAACTCTGACTTTTTGCCTATCACTTAAAATCTATCTTTTATAGTAAATAAATTTATTTAACTGTTTATCTTTACCAGTGAGTTTGTATGAAGTGTGTGGCAAATCTGCTCAGGTTTTGCAAAGGCTGGTGTATATCCACTTTCCATTGATGAAGTGGTGAGCCAATTAATAAATTTGCATTGCCCATCTTGAGCAGTGTAAGACAGTATATTCCTGAGGTACAGTGCTGGGAGCTGGAGTGATTTGGCTCTGATGCCTTTTTCTGTGTGATTCATGAGTGGCCCTGGGAGTATTCATGCAATCTAGCTGGGTGTGGGGTCTCCACATGCAGTTGTGCTGAGTGCTAACAGCACCTGGAGGGGTTTGCTGCTCGTCACTAGCAAGGCATTGTGAGAGACAGCCCAGGCTGGAGAGACTTAAGGGGGCAAAGCGGTCCCACAATCCCAGGCTACATCCCGGGGATCCCGTCACACACAGATTAAAAAAATGCTCAAAATAGAAACCTAACTCTTCATTCAACCCAAAGCAAAATTTACTTTGACTTTTCGATTTGCCAAAAATTAAATAAAAACATTTCAATTTGATCTGAAACAATTAATTTTTAATTTTTCTGAATTGCGAAATATCTGTTATTTGCCCAGCTCTGTATGATACACAAGAACATCACTTCCAAACAGACAGTGGCTTTGGTCAATCAGACGCAAGGACAGAAATGGAAATTCCATTAAGGCTTTCATTCTTGCCATCAAATTTCAGGATGTTTATAGAAATCTCTTACTTCCTTTTTGGAGATTTTGAATGGCTAAGCAATAACTCCTCTCGTAATACTCAGCTTGTATATAAAATGTTACTAATAAGAATTTCCAATGGTGGTACAAGAAAGAACTATGGGACAAAATTAAGAAAGGGAAAATCAATGCATAATTAATTAAGGCTGTGGAATAGTCTCTGAAGAGAATTGGTGGAAGCTTCATGATTTGGGACATTTAAAACTAAACTGGACAAAACATTAGGAAATGTATGATCGAAGAAAATCCTGGCCTGAGAGATGGATTGGATGAGCTAATTGGTTTATTCTATCTTTAAAGTCCAGGATTCTATGATAGTTACTAGCTAATATGTAAATTGGCCTTTAAGTTGAGGGAAAAGAGGATGAAAATATGAAACACTGGTAGATGTATCAGAGATTTAATGAATTAGAGATTTAACGAAGAAAAGTGCAAATGTGGAGTAACTCTTGGACATCAAAGAAGTCTCTCCAGATTTACACTGTAGTGCATTGGTGCCCAAACTTTTCCTGTCATGCTCCCACTTACCAGCAATGGAATCCATCTGCGCGCTCCTCCATTACTGCACAATCAAGGCTTCCTCAGCAGAGGAGCTTGGGCTGAAGGGATGGGGGAGGAGCTGGGGCTGGAGGCAGAGCCAGCTTGGGGGCAGAGAGGGAATGAGGGCAGAGCTGGGCTGGGGGTGGAGCATAGGGTGGATTGGAGCTGCGTATGGGGACGGAGCTGGGTTGGGCGCAGAGTGGGGCTGGGTGGCACTCCCTCCCTGCGCCCCTTATGGAGGCTGGCCAGGGCCCCACCATGTGGTCCACGAATGTTCCTCTGTGCCCCCCCAGGAGGGCACACCCCATAGTTTGGGGACCCTGCACTAGTGTAACAATGAGCAGAACCTGGACTCAATTCATCCCTGGTCTGAGTTCATTAAATAATGGAATCACACCAAGGATGAAACTGCCCCAACATGTTCCAATTACAACATAAATTTAAAAATATATTAATCAACTAACAGCATCAACTCACACCTGGAACTACTGCCATGTCAAGGGGGAAAATTTCATGTGCATTTGTTCTTGTGTGTGGTAAGAGGAGAAACTGGTAATGCAATAGTTTGACGCAATACCAACATTTCAATACTGGAGACCTGGGGCAAACTGGTTAATGTCTCCACAAAGTGAGTTCCTCTGCTGAATACAGTGCCCAGCGCACACCAGCTTGCACAACTGGCCTTCTCTACCCCAGAACTAATATCAGAAGCCAAAACTGAGGTGAATTAGAAGATTTGATTGGTATACATTTACATCACATTTGCCTGCCTCTAGTCAGACCTAGCAGCCTTTCACACTCATGAATAGTTACATCCACACAAAAAGTAATATGTATGTATCAATACATCAGACCTTGGAAATAACAATGAAGGCAATATAGCTTGAGCCATTCTTAATTTCTTTCTTTTATTTGTAAACCAGTGACCTATTACAAACATAAACCAGGTTTTCATTTAACACAATTTTGCAGTAAGTCACAAAACCACAGAATTAAATCTAATGTTGTCCGTAGTAATGGATTTTATTTCAATAAAATCTAACTTTTAGAAAATGCAAATATTTGTGATATATGCTACAGTTTAACATAAGAAGTATTTCTGCAGTTTGGTCTAAACAGAATTAGAGAATTGCAATATAGTTATTGGATGCAGGCTCAAGATTGTCTAATAATGAATCGTATTAGTATTCTTTTAGAATAATAAATCATGAAGTACAGTTTTGCTTGGAAGTATTTATATAAAGTTCAGTGACTATCTTCATATTTTGTCTGACTTTTATATTTTATTGTGGGTTTGGGCCATCCTGATTATTACCACAAATGTTTTTTTTCTCCTGCTGATAATAGCCCATCTTAACTGATTACCCTCGTTATAGTTAGTATGGCAACACCCATTTTTTCATGTCCTCTGTGTGTATATATATCTTCCTACTGTATTTTCCACTGTATGCATCTGATGAAGTGGGTTTTAGCCCACGAAAGCTTATGCTCAAATACATTTATTAGTCTTTAAGGTGCCACAAATACTCCTCATTCTTTTTATATAAACAGGAATACTGGAATCACAAAAGTATTAATCATATTAGAACAGACAATCAGTCTTATGGGTCTGATTTCCTGCCTCCAGTAGTAGTACTAAATAACTAAGCTGCAATTTTCAAAACAGAGCAGAGGATTTAGCCACACACTTTCCATTAATTTTCAATAGAAGATGTGTGGTTAAATCCACTGAACTGCTTTGCAAATCTCAACCCTGATTTTTAATGGGTCGAATTCCCCTGAAAATTCTGTAATGCTACATATGTTGGACACCATTTTTCCCTTCCTGATTCTTACAGATAATCAGTTACAGATATATCCTGAGGCATGATGTTTGATTACCTCTTCTGAGGCATGCATGTGATAACTGTAAATGCTATTATTGGTCATAAAATTATCTACTGTAACTCTTTTAAAAGGAAATATTGACTTAACCTGCATCACTCCATTATGCTTTCAGCTGCACCAGTAGGACTGATTATACTGAAATCTGGTTAGAGAAGGAACTGGACTTATGTGTGAAGGCAAAAGAGCATCAGACATGCTCATCTCAGGAGGGTAGCTTAGGAGCAAGACATATTCAGCCTGTGCTTCATCAGATCCATCCTTTGTATGCATAAAATAGATATCCAAGGAAATTCAAGTGGGAACCTTGCAGAACTTGCCTTAGCTAACAAAAATGGACCTGATCCTGTGAAGTTCTGACTGCGCTCAATTCCCATGGATATCAACAGGGGTTAAGGCTATTCAGCACATCACAGCAACCAAAAGCATTAAAACTGAAAATGAAAATGCTGAAATACCTGCACTCCCTGGTTTACCAGTCACTGTGTTTGGAGGCAACGGTTTTCTTCGCACCTGTGTGGGCTTGGCAGGAGCTAAGGGAGGATGCCGACGGTCAGGTGCTGTAGCTACTGTATAAATATTACAAGACAGTACCGTTAGCTGTTTAACCACAAACCATGTAATCAGAAAGAGAAACAGGGCTAACCGCTTTATTTTGACTTCTCAAACAAAATTTTATGGCATGTGCTTCGGCATTCAGAACAGCAGAAGCACAGAAAGGGAGATCCTGAATGAAGTTACATATTGACGTTAAATTCTCTGCAGGAAAAGTGCATGCCTGCAAGATTAAACCACGCCGTCATCAGAGCAAGGCAGCCAAGACAGTCCATTTGAACCGCTCTTTTCTTTGACAGGTTACCCACATGCTTCAGAGATTCATTTAGTGTACACAGTTACTTTTGTCAAGAAGAACATTCCTGTAGGCACAACTGGATATTTTTTCTTCCAAAGGATAACCACCAGCTGAGAACATTTGGAATTCTGCAAATTAGTTGTCCTATTCCCAAATCCCATCAATATTGTAATTTTTTTACTACGTTGCATCTCTGTTCATGACAAAGCTGGCATCACCCAAAAATACTAAATGATTATTTTATTTTTAACAAAAATCAGTACTTGGTCCTGCTAGTGAAGGCAGGGGGCTGGACTCGATGACCTTTCAAGGTCCCTTCCAGTTCTATGTGATAGGTATATCTCCATATATTATTATTATTATTATTATTATTAAGGAAGATTTAAATAGTTTAGTTATGGAACAGGTACAGCATGGGCAGTGCAAACTTCCCTAAACTGAATCGCCAATATGGCTTGATTTTGATCTGGACAGACCACCTACAGGGGTTAACAGGTTGGACAGTCCACCTGTCTCATTCAGTCCTTGGCTTTTCCCCTACAGCTAACTGACAAGAGTGCAATTGTGGGGCCAGTTTGTACAGCAGAACCTCTGAGTTATGAACACCTCGGGAAGGGAGGTTGTTTGTAACTCTGAAATGTTCGTAACTCTGAACAAAAGGTTATGGTTGTTCTTTCAAAAGTTTACAACTGAACATTGACTTAATACAGATTTGAAACTTTACTATGCAGAAGAAAAATGCTGCTTTCCTTTTATTTATTTTTAGTAGTTTATGTTTAAACACAGTATTGTACTATATTTGCGGGGGCATTTTTTGTCTCTGCTGCTGCCTGATTGCATACTTCCAACCAACTAAGGCATGTGGTTGATTGGTCAGTTCGTAACTCTGGTGTTCGTAACTCTGAGGTTCCAATACACTGTGAACACATGTCCACTAGAAACAAGACTTCCAGCTCATGTTGGATGCTGCTGATGAGACGCCACTCCCTCAGTTTTATTACTGTAGTGTCCAAGAGCCTCGCTGTACTAGAAACTATTCAAAATTTTTTTATTCCTGGAGGAATTCTGCACCACTGCGCATGCGCAGAATTTATGTCCCCCGCAGATTTCTTTCCTTTCCTGCAGAAAAATGACTTTCTGACAGGGAAGCAAAGGGAAGCCACAGGAGTGGTCATACAACTCTCTCCAGCAGTATGTTTCGGGTGCCCAGGGCAGCCCGCAGAGAGATAAATCACTGTGGGGTGGGGGGCAGGACTGAGGAAGACCCGGCTGGTGGCTCCTATCTTACGCCGGGCTCAGCTGCTAGTCCCAGATCAGCAGAGGGGACGGGATTTCTTCTTCCCCTGCACGGCACCTAGGGCCGTGTCAGACTCACCCCCAGATTTCTCTCCTGACTGTAGGAAGTTCTGCAAACTCCTTTCCTCCCTCCCGCACTTCCTGCACCCATTGCTCATCAGCTGCAGGGGAAGGGCTCACTGCACAGGGAGCTGCTCCCCTATCCACCCAACCCCTGTGCATCCAGACCCCCTCATGCCCAGGCCCTCCTGGTGATCCTCACCCGTCTCCCCGCACCCGGAACCTCCCCAAGCTCCACTCCCCGAGCACCTGGACCACCCCAACAAGCCACCTGCACCCGGATCCCCGCCCTATTGAGCCCCAACCAGCTGCACATAGTCTCCATCCCACTGAGCCCCACTCCCCCAGCATTGGGAACCCCACACCCAGACTCCTCAACCGAGCTCTGTCCCCCGCCCCAGCTCCCCCCTTGCTGATCCCCAGCAACCTTCACCCGGACCCCCCCTCCGCAGAATCCCATTATCATTGCACGCAGAACACACAACAAGCCCCTGTGCATCCAGATCCCCCACTGAGCTGCCCACACCCAGATTGCCCCACACAGAAACCTCCCACCCCACACCTGGATCACCTCACACTAAGCCCCTCCACACTTGGATCCTGCATTGCTGAGCCTGCCTGCCCACACCTGGTACAGAGAGGCAGTGCCCTGGGGTGTTTCTGGGGCAGACCCGGTCCTTGCACTGTGTCAGGGTTGAGTGCAGCCTCACCACTGAGTCCATATCCTGAGAGGGAGCTGCAGAGTGATCTCCCACCTCTGTGCAGCCAGTGGCCTGTGCTCCCCCATGCCATGCTGGAGTGTCCACATTTATTTGATAAATAAAATTTGCAGAATTTTAAAACTGTGCGCAGAATTTTTAACTTTTTTGGTGCAGAATGTCCTCAGGAGTAAAATGTATAGCCCCATGCATAATCTCAAAAAATATAAAATCCTAGGGGGAGGAAATTGCTATGTGTGTAAACTACTATTTAAATTTGCAGTGACATATTAATTTTTTAAAAATAATAAAATAACCAATAGCTGATTCAGTTTCTTCAACTACAGCTGGTGACAATTTCATATAAAATACGGGCTGGTTTTACTTATCAGAATGGCAAAATTGCTTCATAGAGCCTAACCACTCATGCTGATCAACCAGATGTTACCACCTCTGAATTGATAATACTAATATACATCATTCATACAGGAAAAGCTATCTCAATACCCAGTGAGAAGAATGCATTTTTCAGACAGCTATAGTACACTGTATGAGTTTTGAAGAGGTGTCTTAGAAAAAGACAATGTAAGTATGGATCACAACTGACCACATTTTCCACCGATACCTTGGAAAACAGGATAAATCAAATTTAAGTAGAGACTTTTCTTCTACTATCCATGTTTAAACTAAGGTTGTCGATTAATTGCAGTTAACTCAGGCGATTAACTCAAAAAATTAATTACGATTAATCGCAGTTTTAATTGCACTGTTAAACAATAGAATACCAATTGAAATTTATTAAATATTTTGGATGATTTTCTACATTTTTATATACATTGTCTTCTGTGTTGTAATCAAAATCAAAGTGTATATTTTTGATTACAAATATTTGCACTGTAAAAAAACAAAAGAAATAGTATTTTTCAATTCACCTCATACAAGTACTGTAGTGCAATCTTTGTCGTGAAAATGCAACTTACAAATGTAGATTTTGTTTGTTATATAGCACGCAAAAACAAAACAATGTACAACTTCATGTAGGTAGGCTTAATGAATAGTACTGAACATAAAAAATAAAATTACAGTCCACTCTTATTTAAGAAAATGACAAAACAGTGTATATCCAATAATCCATTTTGACTGCAGTTCAAAGTATTGGCTTACTTCAAAGCTCTAAAGGCTTACCAATAAATATATAATATACCAAAATGAATAACAGCAGATGTAGATATTCTTCAAAAATTATATGTATAATATGTCCTTTCAAACTCTTCAAATCCCAAAAGGGATCTACTTAAATACATACTAATTACCTAAGTTCAGAAAAAGTGGACTAATCAATTAAAACTGATAGCCATCCTTGGCTTTACCTTACTGCTTGGATGAAGCTACCACTACTACTAGTAGTTTATCATATTGACGTAATCCTTGCTAAGTACAATTTTTAGACTGAATAAACTTTAAGGGACTGAAATGCCAAATCTCAACTGTAAGCCCCATTTCTCTTTTTTCACCCAAGTAAATTAAGTGCCAGTGTTCTATCTCGGGATTATGAACACACCACAGTTTATAATTAATTTAGGAGGCTTTTCTTTGCACGAATTGTTTGAAGTTTTAACATCAGACAGGATTCAAAAGGAAAAGCCTTTCAAAAACATCAGTAAGAGCATAAAAGTAAATTCATGCACAGCTTCAAAGAGATGCTAATTTTTTTTCAGATTAAAGCTAGTGAACAGAAACACCAAAGTAGCAGTTAGTATGGGTTCTTATAATGAAGGCAGAATGATACCATGTATATATTCCTTTTCATTAAAAGCATGCAATTCCTAATAAGCTTACTGGAATACAATTAGCTAGATAAAAAGTAATTTGCTGGGTGGGCCACAAAAAAATCCATTAAAGCATGAACAGAGTGATTGTTTTATTATTTTGACACTATGAATGCTTTAAAAAATGTAGAATGTTCATGGGAATTTAATTATTGTGAAAATTGCCAAATTGACAGCCCTGGACAGATACAACATATACAGAGGAAGTGCAAGCTTCCTCGTACTACCTTGCTAATTGTCCTCAACCTTAGCCCGTAGAGTGTATCCTTATGGGTTAGATGGTAATTTAGTCTCATTTAGACCCATTCCATCCTTGGGTCTCTCCTGAGACATCCAACAAGAGTGCCAATCAGTACCAACTGTGATGGTGTTTTTGTAATGTGGCTTCTTGACCACACAGCTTCATCACATAGCTTGCCAAACAACCATCGGATGGTAACAACATTTGGTCCCCAGCAACCTGTGCTGGATATGAACTGATGATCTAGAAGTGTAAATTTCTTTATTCTATCACCAGTCTCCTGAGCCATGACGACATATTTTTCTGATGAGAAATGAGAGATCCTATTTTATCTACTTCAATAGACGTAGTGTGTTTTGTTTTTTGTCATCTAAAAAAGCAATTTTATCATTTGTGAGGAACTGTGACATGGTCTTCATAATTAATCTTACCGGAATCTGGATTTTTCCATGTAATATTGGATTCCAGCGATATATTTGTGCCCATGAGAAAGTTGGTAAAATTGTGAACTGTTTCTTTGTCACCTGCGAAATAAAAGAAAATAAAGTAAATGTATACATGACAAAACACACACAACTCATTTTCAAACAAACACAAGCCTTAGAACATACACCTATCATTCATTGTTATTGTATTTATTGAACCTCAAAGTGTGCTAGTTGCTTTCTAGTGCAAGGAAGAAGATATTGGCTCTGGCCCCAAAGAGATGGCAATCTAATTTTAGACATAGCACAAAAAAGGGGGCAACAAGCAGTAGAAAGGGGTAGTGAGAGCAAGGGCTGGGTAACAGCAGTGAGATTCCATGGTTACTCAAGAAAAGCTAGGGCCCAACATGATATTGAAAAAGGAAACAAGCTTTTTCTCTACATAAATTAAATGTACTGACTCTTGTAGAGGGCAAGCTCTTTTTTTCTCCTAGAAAAGACTGTCTGTTCATCCCCAATATGGAACCACTGGAGATACACTGAACCAAACACAGACCATATTTGGACTACTGAAAGCAAAATGTGGGTAAAATTCAGTTTGTATATAAAGGACTGTCCTATTTACAAATAATGTAAACTGATTTAAAAAAAAACCAAAGTTGAGTGGCACTATAAAGATCAACATAAATATTCTTGGTACATAACTATTTTTGGTATAACTGTTTTACATATTGACAATTAAGACACATGTAGACTAATCTTAATATGCATTCCCCTAACAAAATGAAGGTACATTTAAATATCCCACTGGCTGCACAATGGCTAATGTTGGTAAAATGAGATAGAGGAGATTCACTGTAATTTTGTCACATCTGTGGACAATCCATCTGAATAGTTCTCCTTAATGTGCTCAGTATGTTATGTTAAAAACAATTAATCACAACAAAGTTTTATCACAATTTACTTTCCAAATGACTCAGAACATTATGTACTTAAACTTAATTTGGATAACATTTCAAAGAAGTCAACTAAATTAATATAGCACACTATCTGAAAATGAAAACCACAGTCGAATAACTATCAATTTCAAATTCAATTCCAACCTGCCCATGATATTAAAAACAAAGATTTTATAGATTTAACAGCTATCATTAAGATTGTTTAAGTGTTAGATGTACTGCTCCAACAGTATAAATCAGATAATTCTTTTTAAGTAACTTCTTATTCACGGATCACCATTTATGGGCCTAATCCTGGCAAAACTCTGACTGGCTTCAGTGGAGACAGGATCTGATCTTAAAACTAATCCTGAGAAGTTTTCGGATTACTTATCAAGCTGAACAATAGCAGTCTGGTTCCAGTTAAGTCTTCTAGGCAATCTTATGGCAGCTGTCTTGAGTGGCCGGTGTAGCGGTATAGTACCCAGGACAGGTACAGTCTTGCTGAGCATGTGATGATAAACCCAAGCCAAAATGATCCCAAAGTCATCAGTTATCATTACAGATGGGACCTGTCATAAAGCATCCGCTCTAGAGACAGGCTGTGGTACGACAAACCCACCTGCTTCAGTTTCCTGTCAGTCCAGCCTTAAAAAGAGCACAGCCTCACTCACTGTTCAGTTCAAAGTCCCACCCCAGGCATAACTTATGCATGGCACACACAATAGTCTGTAGAATCCGTGTGGGAAAACCATTCTCCCAGTTCCCACAGTGAAACAGAGGAAAACACAGTGACTTCCATTCCCCTATCCCTGGACATTACTTCAGGTCACCCACCCATGAGTCCACCAGAACTCTGTTCCCAGTTCCTTTCTGCCCTGAGTTCCAGGGCCCCAGCCTCTAGACCATCCACCTGAGCATGACTAGTCTCATGCGTCTTCTACCCAAACACAATGCAATGACTCAGCTCTTTTCGGGCTCCTGGCTCTGGCTCTCCAGATCATCACGCTAGCCCCCGTACTGGTCTCCTAGCCCTCGGCCCTTTTCAACCTCCCAGCACAGGCTTTCTGTCTCAGGAAGGTCAACAGGCTAGCCTCTCCACTGGTCTCTTACCTTTTAGCCCTTTACAGCCTCCCTGCATTGGCCCTCCAGTTTGGTAAAGTCAGCAGACTAGCACCTCTGGCAGTCTCCTTGCCAATTCCTCCCTATTCACAGGGAGGGCCTGCAGACCTTTCAGCTCTCTTCAGCTTTCCTGTCTCTCCTGGCTAACTGTCACTTTTCCTTTAAGTCTGCTCTCAGGCAGTTTTCCAGATCTCCCACTCACCCAGTCTCCTCCCCTCTAGGGCTCAGGTGCCCCCTTTTAAGTGCAATTTGATATACTGGACCCTGCTCCCTCTTAAAGGGATCAAACATCCTATGACAGGCCCAAGCCACAACATTCAAATCTGGATCTGGGCGTGCTTCAAAATGTTGGAGGATGTTTGGATGCAGGATTTTGATTTGGGCCCATCTCTCATAATGATTATCTTTTCAAAGTACCTTTAACAGCTCTGTATTCTCTTAGGATGCTTACTAATAACAGAATGCTTTGCACTTAGCTCTGATTGGCCACAACCTCAGCTAGTATAAACCAGCTTAGCTCCACTGACTCCTTTCGGAAACCAATGTGAAACTGCAAACGGCAGATGAGTTCAATGCAAAATAATAGATCAGACCAGGATTCCACCCCAGGTTTTCCCTAAATTTAGAAGAAAAAATGATGGTGGTTACTTGACTTCAGTGGAACTACGCTGATTTATACCAGCCATTGATCTGGCGCTCTGACTAGAGAACATAAGAATAGCCATAGTGAGTCAGACTAATGGTCCATCTAGCCTAGTATTCTGTCTTCTGACAGAGGCAAATGCTAGATGCTTCAGTGGGAACAGGGCAATTATCGAGTGATTCATCCCCTGTTGTCTAGTCCGAGGATCTGGCAGTCTCAGGCTCAGAGCCACCCACAGCGTAGGGTTGCATCCCTGACCATCCTGCCTAATAGCCATTGATGGACCTATCCATTGTGAACTTATCTAATTCTTTTTTGAACCCAGTTATATTTCTGGTCTTCACAGCATTCCTCTGGCAATGAGTTCCACAGACTGACTGAACATTGTGTAAAGAAGTACTTCCTTTTGTTTGCTTTAAACCTGTTGACTATTAATTTCATTGGGTGACCCTTGGTTCTTGAGTTATTTGAAGGGAAAATAGCATTTCCTTCTTCACCTTCTTCACACCATTCATGATTTTATAGACCTCTATCATATTCCCCCTTAGTCATCTATTTTCCCAATCTTTTACATACATTTAAAACATTTACAAAACTGGGTAAGCACTAATATCCCAGTTTCGCAAATGGGGTGATTGAGGCACAAAAGAATGCAGTAACTTGCTTAAAGTCACACAGATTAATTTGCTCCATTCTCACTGCTACTTCCCCTTCAACAGCATCTTCTGCTATTTTTATGCATGTATGTAGTGACAGGTTCAGGCTAGAGGGCTACAGGAGAGTGATCGAAAGTAGATACATTAGCCGCAGATTAAGCAAGAGTAAGATAATGGGCTGTTCCAGAACAATCAGAAAGTTGCTGGAACCAATTATGGCAGGGAGACTAATTAGGACATCTGGAGCCAATTAAGAAGCTACTAGAATCAATTAGGACAGGCAGGCTAATCAGGGCACCTTGTTTAAAAAAGGACCTCACTTCAGTCAGTGAGGTGTGTGCGAGGAGCTGGGAGCAAGAGGCACGCAAGGAGCGGAGAGTGAGAAGGTGTATGGCTGGAGAACTGAGGAGCACAAGCGTCATCAAGCAGCAGGAGGAAGGTCCTGTGGTGAGGATAAAGAAGGTGTTGGGAGGAGGCCATGGGGAAGCAGTCCAGGGAATTGTAGCGGTCACAGGAAACACTGTAGACAACTGCTATCCACAGGGCCCTGAGCTGGAACCCGGAGTAGAGGGCAGGCCTGGGTTCCCCCCATCCCTCCAACTCCCTATTTGATACAAGAGGAGTTGACCTGGACTGTGGGCCCCACCAGAGGGGAAGGTCCCTGGCCTGTCCCCTGACCCACGAGGTGGGTCAGCAGAGACTGCGGGGATTGTTCTCCTCCCTTTCCCCCATGCTGGCCAGTGATGAGGTTAGCTGAGTGAACGGAAGGTTTGAGCCACTACAAAAGTAGCCAAACTGGGGGCTGCCATGAATCTCTGAGGCGAGCAAATCCACCAATAAGCACAGGACCCACCAAGGCAGAGGAGCAACTTTGTCACAATACAGATACAAAGATAATGCAACATTTTATTGGATAAATAAAATTCTATGCTTTCAGGCTAAAAAGACCCTTCTTGAGAACACAGATCTGTTACTTGTTCTCAAGAACTAATATGATTATAAACATCTTCTGCTAATGTATTTGGTGTTTGATAACAATGCATGAAACAATAACAAATCTAGTCTCAGGAAAATCCACTGCAATTTTCTCCACTGTCTAATCTTTACTTAGCCACTACTTTCGGGTGAAATTCATTCCCTATGCAGAGGGGCGACACAAGGTCTATGTACCACTTAAGCACTTTTTTGAAGGGGCAGAGGGAACTGGTGCGGAGGAAGCAGTGGCACTGGAATGGGGGTGGGGTGGGGGCAGAGGTCATGAGGAATTGTAGGAGGAGCTTCTTTCTTCTGAGGAGAGAGAAGAGCAGCTACCAGGAGAGTTAGAAGAACAATATATTTGTCTTCAGTTCTTCAGTGTATTTTATTAAGAATGACCCCACCTGACTTCAGTCCTCTACACCGAGTCACACTGCCACATACAGATCCACAAACTGGAAATGGCTCAAACCAAAACCCTGAATCCAATTGACTCTGAACTTCAAGAAGTTCAAAATCCAGGTCTGGGTTTTGTGTTCTCAGGCCTGTTTCCCCTGCAAGTATAGAGCATGGTTACATCTGAGAGTGACTGAGTCAAATAGAATTTTTCTGGGTACTCCCACTGCTGCATGCCTCCATCCTTACCTTCCAAAAAGGATTTAGTGACTAAAAAATACAATTTGACCCTCAGTGTTGGTTAATCATCCCTAATTTTCAATAAAAATCTCCAAGGCATGACTGGATGTGATCTATTCAGCCAATATCCATGCTTTCCTGTTTAGCTCTTGAAAAATCCTCTCTCCATCCTCAAGTTCTCACCTGCTTTCTCATCTTCTGCCAGTGGGTTTCTGGGTAGTTTGAACTAAAAAAGCAACTTCACAATCTCAGAATTTCAATATTTGATATTAATAAAACTAACATTTACTGACAATATCCCCAAAGAAAACTGTGTTCATGTTTGTTGCCCAAACAGGAGGTAGATTTGTTACTCTCTTGACATTCTGCCGGTTCTCAGAGTGCTCATTACTTTCTGATTATATTAGATATCTAAAGTCATACTCACACACAGCATAATTTTACTCTTAGACAATTAACAAATGATGCATTTCATTTCCCAAATTAACTGATTGTGTGTGTGTGTGTACATATATATATATGTACACACACACATATATATATGTACACACACACACACACACACACACACACATTCCCCAGTATTTAAATTTCTGGCTGACCTACTGAACCTCCTGTAAATTATCATTATTTAGGGAATTAGACATCCAGTAATCTACACACCTAGGAAGCTATGATTTCTCTCAAATTCTGATTTAATTATAAAAGGAGATGGGTTTGGACAATGCATATTCTTTAGATTTCAAAGCACTCTACAAAGGTGGCTCAGAATTATTACTCCCATTTTACAGATAGGGAAACTGGAGCTCTGAAGTGTGAAGTGACACACCTAAGGTCACACAATCAGTGACAGAGCTGGGATTAGAACCCGGGTCTCCTAATTCCTAGTCTGGTATCCTGTCACAGAACTGCATTGCTTCTCAAAGCCACCTCCTATAACTGATGTGATTGCAGTCTACTTTCAGATTTATAGCATTGAAGTAACTCTTTACATGATCAAAACAATGGATATATGTTAACTAACTCTCACACAGTAGAGGACTAAGAATGACGCTACAGGTCAGGCATGAGATCCATTGGCGGGTCGGTGTGCAGGGCTGTCCCTAGAGGGTGCAGGGCCCGGGACAAATCAGCCCCTGCTGGCTTGGGGGCTCCGCTCTGCATAGGCGGCTGGGCAGAGTCCCGGTTGTGCGGGACAGCAGCTGAGACCCTGATTGGGGAGGGGGGGGGGGAGTGGCTGCAGCATCCCCCGCATGCCTAGTTCCCTTGTCTATGTCTTCCAGGACCAACTGCGCCGGGCAATCGCACTGGCCTATGGGGCCCCCCAAAGTGCGGGGCCTGGAGCGGTTGCCCCAATTTGCCCTACCCAAGGGATGGCTCTGTCTGGGTGTGTAAAGATCTCACCGTTCAATATCTGTTTCAAACAGAAAAATATGCTGCACACCATGAGACATAGGGAAAGTATGTTCTAGTTTACTATGCTATCCCAGAGCTAAATAATCAATACAATGTGTAGGCACATTGACAAAACCATTGAACTGCCCACTATGCCAAACACAGCTAAATTAGGCCATCTTGAAGAAAACAAGCCAATCTTATATGACAACTTAAATGGTATTTAATTAGGCAGTATGGAAAAACAAATCCAGGGTTTTCAGGAGAAAGGCTAACAGAGCCACAACACTGGCATGGTTGTTCTGTTTTCCCTGTTGCCTGATTAAATGGAGTTCAAAAGTTGCAAGTAAGTGTGGTTTTGTTCATTACCTCAAGGATTTAGTGGTATTTGGACTACCCAACATGCTGTTTGTCATGGTATCTGTCAGTCTAGTGTAATGATTTATCAGGAGAATTTCTTCTCAGCACATTCACCCAAACTTTTTGATGTGTGTGGCTGACAGTATTTGCATATGTGTTTATATTTTTCTCTGACTTTAATCATGCCTCCTGGAAACACTCATGCAGCCTGGAATAACAGAATATCTAGCATTTCCCACTCCAACAGCAGAAATACCACAAGATCACCAAATCTCACTTTATTTCTATAACATAAATGGCTTTTGCCAGCAGATGGAGTGGGGTGAGTTTATGAAACGACTAATTAAACTACCTAAGCACTTGAGTCCTGTAGAGCCTGAGCACACAGCTCTAGTTTTAAAAGTGCGGGGAAAAGAACAGCACATACAGTGGGTGGCTACTGTGACAGAAGCAGCCCGTTCAGTTCCTGCACAAGGAGAATGCTACTTTATAGGAGAGTTGTTGAAAACAACTAATATACCATGCTAGTACATTGTGCAGTGCTTTAAATTGTCAGGATCAAACAACTATAAATGAGGCATTAAGAAAACCACTTTTTCCATTATGACACAAGTGTTGTAGGTTAAGACAAATAAGCAGGGAATCAAATTCAAAGAAAATTATAGAAAATGTTGCCTCACATTAGGAAGAGAATTAAAAAAAAAGTTATTCAAAAGGTTGCTGTCTCTGTCCCATTCCCACAGTCAGTTTAACACCTGGCACCAGAGTCAAGAATGCAACCAGCCAAAAGGCCGGAAAAAAGCCAGCCAGGAAGCCAGCACAGTCTCATATGCTGCTGCTGGAAAAAACACATTCCACAGGTTAGCATCTGGATCCTCCAGTGCCAAGCACACTCTGCATGGGGCAGCATATCTTGGCACTGATGCCACAGGTCAATGACGAAGAAGAAGTGGAGCGCAGTCCAAGAACACTACCAGCAAGGAAGGAGAAAGAAGAAGAGCCCAGCTGGTATTAGAATGACAGACTAGCCAGGGTTCTTCAGTAACCTCACTGTTCAGGGGAGAAAAATTATGCAATGTCTAAAGGCTTTATAAAATACTATACTATTTAAGAACTGTACAAGCACTGCATTTAAACATGCAACATTTAGGCCCCGACTGGCACTACCAGAATAACTACTGTAGCCTAAATGTTGCACATTTAAATGCAGTGGCTCATAGAATACTTAAATAGTATTTTGAAAAGAGAGTTAATATAGAAAACTATATTAAATACATAAAACTGCTATATTTATATTACTGATTTAATTAGCTTTTGTCCATATTTGTCTGAAGGACACAAAAGGTGACCTCAACTAAGGGCTAGATATTAGAAGAGAAATGGAAAATTACAATAGGGTCATAGAATCAATAAAAGGGAATTTAATAGGGGAATCTGCTCAACATCTTAGATGTCTATACACAAATGCAAGCAGCATGGAGTAAATAGGAAGAACTGGAAATCTTGGTAAACAAGGTAAACTATGACTTAATTGGCATCACCGAGACTTGGTGGGGTAAATCTCATGACTGAAATATTGGTAGAGGGGTATAGTTTCTTCAGGAAGGACAGGCGGGGGGAGGTGCTTGCATTATACATCACGAATATATATTCTTGCTCTGAGGTCCACAAAAAACAGAGGCAGAGTAGTTGAAAGTCTCTGTGTAAAGATAAAAGGAAAAGAAAAACAGGATGATGTCATGGTAGAGGTCTACTATAGTCAACCAAATCAAGAGGAGGAGGTGGATGAAGCATTTCTAGAACAATAGAAATGTCCAAAACATAAGACCTGGTAGTAATGTGGGACTTTAACTACCCAGACATCAGTTGGAAAAGTAATACGGCAAAACATAATTGCTGTTAAGTTCTTAGATTATAGTGGGGACAACTTCTTGTTTCAGAAGGTGGAGGAAGTAACCAGGGGATAACATTTTAGTTTTAATTTAACAAGGAAGGATCGGTACAAATCTGAAGGTAGAAAGCAATTTGGCTGAAAGTAATTATGAAATGATAGGTTTCATGTTTTTAAGGAAAGGAAAGAGTGAGAACAGCATAATAAGGATAATGGACTTTAAAAGCAGACTTTAACAAACTCAGAACTGGTAGATAAGGTCTCATAGGAAGAAAATCTAAGGGAAAAAGGCATTCAGGAGAACTGGTAGTTTCTAAAAAAGAGACAAAACTAAGGGCCGAATTGCAAATTTTCCCAATGAGAAGGAAAAACAGGAATAATAGTTAGGGGCCAAAATGGCTCCATCAGCAGCAATTTAATGACCTAAAATAAAAAAAAGGAATCCTACATAATGTGGAAACATGGACAAATTGCTACGGATGATTATAAAAGAACAGCACAAGAATGTTGGGACAAAATAAAAAAGGCTAAGGCACGAAATGAGTCACACCTAACAAGGACATAAAGCGCAGTAAGAAGAGGTTCTATACATACACCGCTACCTCAATATAACACGACCCGGTCTAACACGAATTCGGATATAACGTGGTAAAGCAGTGCTCCGGGGGGGCGGGGCTGCGTACTCCGGTGGCTCAAAGCAAGTTCAATATAACACTGTTTCAGCTATAATGCGGTAAGATTTTTTGGCTCCCGAGGACAGCGTTATATCAAGGTAGAGGTATACTATTAGCAGCAAGAAAAAAATGAAGAAAAAAGCAGGTCCATCGCTTAGTTGGGAAGGAGAGCTAACAGCTGACAGCAAGCAGGCTCTAAGGTGTTTAATCCTTAATTTGCTTCAATGTTCACTAAAGAGGTTAATTATGATCAGATGCGTAACATAATTTATAACAACAAGGAAGGAAGGAATACAAGCCAGATTAGGAAAAGAACAGATTGAAGAATATTTAGATGAGTTATATGTATTTAAGTTGGCAGGGCCTGATGAAATTTAACCCAGGGTACTTAAGGAACTAGCTGAACCAATCTGTTAAGAATTATCTTTGAGAACTCCTGGAGGTCAGGTGAGGTCCCAGAAGACTATAGAAGGGCAAACATAGTACCTATCTTTATAAAAGGGAGCAAAGAGGACCCAGGGAATTATAGACCAGTCAGCCAAACTTCAATACCTGGAAGTTCTGCACTGCATCTGAGGGTGCTAAAGGAGTTGGCAGATGTGATTGCAAAGCCATTGGCCATTATCTTTGAAAACTCATGGCGATGGGGGAAGTCCCAGATGACTGGAAAAGGCTAATGTAGTCCCCATCTTTAAAAAAAGGGAAGGAGGATCCGGGGAACTACAGGCCAGTCAGCCTCACCTCAGTCCCTGGAAAAATCATGGAGCAGGTCCTCAAGGAATCAATTCTGAAACACTTAGAGGAGAGTAAAGTGATCAGGAACAGTCAGCATGGATTCACCAAGGGCAAGTCATGCCTGACTAACCTAATTGCCTTCTATGACAAGATAACTGGATCTGTGGATGAGGGGAAATCAGTGGATGTGTTATTCTGTGACTTTAGCAAAGCTTTTGATACGGTCTCCCACAGTATTCTTGCCAGCAAGTTAAAAAAGTATGGGCTGGATGAATGGACTATAAGGTGGATAGAAAGCTGGCTACATTGTCAGGCTCAAAGAGTAGTGATCAATGGCTCCATGTCTAGTTGGCAGCCGGTATCAAGTGGAGTGCCTCAAGGGTCGGTCCTGGGGCTGGTTTTGTTCAATATCTTCATTAATGAGCTGGAGAATGGCATGGATTGCACCCTCAGCAAGTTTGCAGATGACACTAAACTTGGAGGAGTGGTAGATACACAGGAGGGTAGGAATAGGATACAGAGGGACCTAGACAAATTAGAGGATTGGGCCAAAAGAAATCTGATGAGGTTCAACAAGGACAAGTGCAGAGTTCTGCACTTAGGATGGAAGAATCCCATGCACTGCTACAGCCTAGGGACTGAGTGGCTAGACAGCAGTTCTGTAGAAAAGGACCTAGGGGTTACAGTGGATGAGAAGCTGGATATGAGTACACAGTGTGCCCTGTTGCCAAGAAGGCTAATGGCATTTTGGGCTGTATAAGTAGGAGCATTGCCAGCAGATCGAGGGATGTGATCATTCCTCTCTATTTGGCATTGACGAGGCCTCATCTGGAGTACTGTGTCCAGTTTTGGGCCCCACATTACAAGAAGGATGTGGAAAAATTGGAAAGAGTCCAGTGGAGGACAACAAAAATGATTAGGGGACTGGAGCACATGACTTATGAGGAGAGGCTGAGGGAAATGGGATTATTTAGTCTGCAGAAGAGAAGAATGAGGGGGCATTTGATAGCTGTTTTCAATTACCTGAAAGGGGGTTCTAAAGAGGATGGATCTACACTGTTCTCAGTGGTACCAGATGACAGAACAAGGAGTAATGGTCTCAAGTTGCAGTGGGGAAGGTTCAGGTTGGATATTAGGAAAAACTTTTTCAATAGGAGGGTGGTGAAGCACTGGAATAGGTTACCTAGGGAGGTGGTGGAATCTCCTTCCTTAGAGGTTTTTAAGGTCAGGCTTGACAAAGCCCTGGCTGGGATGATTTAGTTGGGGATTGGTCCTGCTTTGAGCAGGGGGTTGGACTAGATGACCTCCTAAGGTCCTTTCCAACCCTGATATTCTATGATTCTATGATACTGGAACAAATGATTAAATAATCAATTTGTTAAAACCCTTAGGTTAATAGGGTGATAAGTAACAGATTTGTCAAGACCCATCATGCCAAATCAACCTAATTTCCTTTTGGCCTAGTGGATGGAGGGAAGAAGTAGACATGATATATATTGATTTTCGTAAGGCTTTTGACACAGTTCCACATGACATTTTCATACAGAAACTAGGGAATGTGGTCTAAATTAAATTGCTATAAGGTAGGTGCACAAATGGGTTGAAAAACCGTATTCAAATAGTAGCTAACCATTATCATCATCACTGACATTTCCTTTTGAGTTACAAGAGGACATTCCAAGTACCAATTAAGACTGAAACAACTACAGTAATATGATTAAATGGCTGAGCGCAGTGGTGGTTCACGAAACTGTTTTCTCATCATACCCTTAGAGTGGTAGGGAACTTGATCCCAGCTTGGAACCCCACAACTGTAATTGTACTGTGGTTCTTGTTAACAATTAGCTCAATTTGAAGCTATAAATGGACCATATATAAAACAGTAGTGAATATATATATATATGGTTTTTATAGTGATGCTCAGTCATGATAGGCATAAATTAAGCACCATAACATGATCAGAAAACAGTAAATGAATTATAGTATTCCAGGTAGAGAATTCACTCCCATAACTAAGTAAAACTTGGTAAAACATGAATTCAGAGAAAGTTAGATGGATTGAACAGGTACACTCCTGGCTTTTTACTGATGCACTCAAATATTGCAGAGAAAGCATATCTGTAAGCATTACCTGTTGGTGTCCCACCCCATCTCATCGCTCCAGCAGTTTTTGTTCTACCAGGTCCCGGTGTTGTCTTGTTTAGTGCTGCAGAGACAATAATACTAAATTGCTCAAACAGTTTTTAATTAAAAAAAATAAAACACTGATAGCCAGGCCACTGCAAACTGAATCCCCTATTGGTTAGAGAGGAAATGATGTAATAATGGTATTGTGGCTCATGCATTTGATTTAAAAAAAACCCAACATGCTATTTTAGTCCACAAATTGGGTCTTCAAAAACCATTTTATCTGAATGTATGCAAACATTTTTTAAAGATGGAAACTACCAACAGGGTATGGTTGCAGAATCCACCAGTTGCAGAATTTGATGGCACAATACAAGCTCTCATTGAACAAATAATAAAAATTTATGTGAGCAAAGTCCCAACTGCTATCACAAAACTGTGGAGCATGTTGAAAATTGAAGTTCTAGGGTAATTTTAAAAAAATTAAAACTGAGATTTGTATTAAATTAAACATCAACAAGGACCAAAGAAGAAATAATGTACTGTTTCTATTACTCATTTACGTATTTAATTAAATAAAAATCTTGGTCTTTGAATTTACTTGAAGATGCTGCAGAAATTTCAGTGGACCATATTGTGCCACTAATTCTTAAGCAAAACTCCGCATTTATTTCAACAGGGAATTCTGCTTCAAAATCAGTGTTGTGAAATGGCTCAACGTGTCACAGAAGTTAGCACAATGCACTGCAGAAATTGGGAGTCTGACATGAAATATAAACTACATTTATCAGAGAATATGGGAGCCCTGGTTACTACTGTTGGTTAAGCAGCATTATAAGGTACTTTCTAGATTATGCTATGCATTATCTGGGTCAACAGCTTCTATACAATAATGAAACATCTTTCTCAGACGGAAAAAAATTAGAAACCAGCTCTTTGAAAGTTTATCTGATTCAAAAAAATTCCAGTAGATAAAATCAGCAATGGAAAGACTACATCAATAGACCTACTCAACAGAAAAGAAAATACTAACTGCTTCACAGCAGTATTTAAAAGATACAGCTAAAAGTAAGTGAAGCTGATTAAACAAGGATATTTTAAAAGAATACTTAATTACCAGGTCTGGTCTGTGGCTTATCAAAGATCTTGGGTCTTGCAGAAGTGAGACGCATTTTATGTGGTGCTGAAAGAGACACACTGAAGTTTAAGTGCCAGGGTTGTGAGGAATAGCAATGATCAAGGGAGACAGGCCTGTCAGTGCATTGAAGCAAAATGAGCATGTACCAATTCTGTAATTTTCAACATATTAATTTAGCTGCACATTGAAAGCCTGTGCTTGTTTGTTCAGAAGTTAACTGTAGCCAGTCTGTAGAGTCTGGCTGGCTACATTCATGCTTAGTTTTAAGAGAAAAAGACATGAATTATTTTACACTGAGTTACACAATTGCATATGGATATAGAGTCAGTTCTACAGGATGTTTGTGGCCTTAAGAAGTTTAATTAGCTTCTGTAAAAAAACAAAGTTAAGTATTCCAGATAAAGGTGTGAAAGTTTTCATCATCACTCAAGAGATGACGTCTGCAAGCAAAATGAAGAAATTCAAAGCAATGAGAGCATGGGCTGGTGAAATGCAGTGACAGCATGAAGTTTAAAAATGTGAAGTGTTGGCCATTACCCAGGGTTGCCTCTGTTTTGCCAAATGGTTTTGATATTTTAGGTTTAATGGTTTCTGTATGAATCACATAGGAAGCTGTAAATGTAAAACAGAAGTTATGAACAGTTAGTTACTATCATCTTACACCCAAAATACAGTCTAATAGGCTCTACAATTCTTTGCACCATAAGCAGAGTTTGTCATTTGGCTGCTGAACCTAGTAGCCATTCTGCACTAGCAACACTGTAAAATAGTTTTTTAAGAGTCTAAATGAAGAATAAAGTTTTTCATATGAAACTACAGAGGAAATGTTTAAGCAGACAGAATGTCATTGTTCAACTTGGAAAAATGGTTATAGGCCTAGATGAGATATCACATCTGAAAGATGGCTGAGTATGTTAATACTTTGCACTTCTGTAACACTATCCATCTGAGAAACAAAACACAAAGTAGTAACATAAATGCATTAAACTTCATATGATCACTGAGACAGATGATAGATTTTGATTGTACAGAAATAAAGTACAGTATATTTAAAGTAAGTGTTCCAATGGGGAAATATCCACTTTCATATTATGACTATTTCCCCATAAGATTTGGGAAAAAAGACACATTTTCTTAAATATTTTTTTAAAAAACAACAAAATTCCCTGCAAGTTTCATTTACTTGACTAAAAACATGGAACAAGATGAAATTCTGAAAATTGTGTCTTCTCAATCAATAAGGCGGCCCTTATGCACATGTAACTCCCACTGAGGTTCACAAGAGCTGTGTGTATGCAGGGCTACATAGTCAGGAAAAAGGGGGAAGTCATGATTAATCTGGCTACTGTTAATTATGTAAACTATCCCACAGAATTCCAATGAAAAGTATCACATGGTAAGTAACATCTTTCTCAGTCTTGTACAATAACTAGACTTCTTATTGTGTAGTCCCTATTTCCACTCCATTGTGGGGCATGCATGCGCTCCATGTGTCTGAGACCAGAAGATTTTTGGCTGTGCCCTTCTCTGCCTCGTGCTCTTAACTGAGAACATAAGAAGTGGTGCAGACTGACTGCATCTCCAGTTCCTTCTCCACCATGAATCATGTGCAAAGGAACCAAAGCAGAGGGAAAGGAGGCCAGGTAGTGGAAACAATATAAGGACAACATATCTCGAAGCACTTCACTTCCTAATTACCAGTAATTTCTCTTTCTTATTAGACTGATAGTCCCTATGTGTATTCCACTGTGGATGACTGACAAGCAGTATTCATTGAGGAGGGTGCAGAGGACCACTGTGGTACCAATGACTGGAAGACTGCTGTGCTGGAAGATGCATTAGCTGTCGAAACTTGTATCCGGACGTGTCTCTCATGAAGGTATGGACAGAACCCCATGTTGCTGCTTTACAGATTTCAGTAAGAGGACCATTACAAAATGAGGGTATCAAAGCAGCCTTGGCCCTAGTTGAGTGGGTTCTCACATATCGGGGGAGGATGGCTGTTAACTCGCAACACAGCACAAGGCAGCTTCGTATCCGCTTTGAAAGTCTTTGGGAAAAGATCGCTTCCCCTCTCAACCATTTTGCAAAGGCAATATCTAGGCAATATCTTCTTTGTAGGTAGAATGCCAGAGCCTGGTGGATATCTAGAGAATGAAGTATTATGTCCTCACTGGTGACGTGGTTTCGGGAAGAAAACAGGTGAGTGAATTGTTTGATTCAGATGGAAATCTGAGGTTATTTTAGGAATAAATTTAGGGTGAAGTCTTAAAGAAACGTTGCCCTTTTGGAAGATTATGTACAGCAGATCAGCCATAAGGAATCCCAGCTCACCTCATCTTCTAGCTAAGGTGATGGCATCCAGAAATGCAACCTTTATAGATAGGTGGGTCAAAGAGCATGAGGCTGGGGGGTTAAATGGAAGCCTTGTTAATGTTGAGAAGACCTGACTGAGGCTTCATAACAGGAGGGAAGGTTCTGAAGCCAGGGTGAACATCCTGAACTTCAATCTGCAGATAAAGACACCAAGCTGTTTGAGATCTGATTCTCCATCCTTCTTTTTTATGGGGTGGGGGAGGGGATGAGAAAGTATTTTGAGTAAATACCCTTTGCCCAGTGTTGAGGGGTTACCAGCTTTATGGTTCCTGATGAAGATGGGATTCCACTTCTTGAATGAGCAATCTCTTGTGAGAGTGGTTCCTGAAGAAGGGTAGAGAAGGGGTTTTGATGGGGGAGGGGAGATTAACTCTATAGTGTAGCCCGTCTGAATGATGTCAAGAATGCATGTGTCGGTCATTACCATCTGCCAAGCTACATGGCCACCAAATTGTGTACAAAAAATCTGGGAGGACCGACATGGCATCTGGAATGATTTGGTCCCGTCAAGTGTTTCTTAGCAACAGGTTGGGGTTGGATGGAGGAAGAGGGGGGGGGATGTTTGCTTGCTCTGCTGCACCCTCTGTCATTCCCATGGTGGTTCATAGCCTCTCTGAAGATAAAAGGGGTGAGGTGCCAGTCACTGCTTATACCATTATGGCCTGTGAAATTTCCTCCATGGCCCTGGAGTGTAGCTCCCTAGACAGCAGAGGGTTGCCTTTGAGTCCTTCAATGAGTGTAATGAATTATCAGCCTTCTCCCTGAACAGACTGTTGTCTTCAAATGGA
The DNA here is from genome assembly GCF_013100865.1 of Trachemys scripta elegans. Classification (NCBI taxonomy): domain Eukaryota; kingdom Metazoa; phylum Chordata; order Testudines; family Emydidae; genus Trachemys; species Trachemys scripta. Next base: position 152,690,744 of record NC_048298.1, read on the forward strand.
AAATCCTCCACTGTAGATTGGACTTCTCTGAGGACTGAAGCCATGACACTCTACACTTGACAATAGCCAACACCATCAATTGGAAGGCACGTTCGCTGCATCAACTGACACTTGGAGGAATGATCTGGTAATCAATTTACCTTCCTCAATGAGTACTTGGAACTGCACTCTATCCTACTGCAGGAGCTGGTTAGTAAATTCTGTGAACTTAGAGTAATTCACAAAATTGTATTTAGACATTAATGCCTGGCAATTTGCCATGCAGAAATGTAGGGTAGTTGAAGTAAAAACTTTCTCCCAAATAAGTTCCTTATCAGAAGGCGGTAGATCTTGGTTGATGTTGCCTGTATCTTTCAATGACTGCTTGGACTATGAAGGAGTTTGGAGCAAGGTGTGTAAATAAAAATTCTGCTCCCTAGACTGATACAAAGTACTTCTGTTCTGTACCTCTTTGGAGCGGGGGAATATATGACAGATATGCCAGACTACCGTGGCAGATTCTAAGATGGAGTCATTAATGAGGATTGCCACCAACTTGGTAGGCCCATGCTCTGCCGAAAGTTGAGGAGTTTATGAGGGGGGATCTGGAATGCATCAGCAACCCTCCTTCATAGGTCTTGGAGTTCCAGAGCACAAGGAGAAGGGTGCAGGTGCAGACTAATGGAAACTGCTAGCAAAAAGTTTTTGGTTTCAGGAGATTGCACCCCACAGCAGAATACACATAGGGACCATCACTTGAAGAAGAATCCTTGAGTTCCAAGTACAGAACTAAATGAGATTAGCACATTTTGTGCATTTGCCAAGCCAAATCTTGCTCTTGGATGCACATGCACAATTTTTTGTTCCCCAATGGGAGCAGCACATGTCCATTCGAGGGCAGAATTTGGCTCAGTCTCTGAGTCTCCCCCTCCCTCTCCAAAAACACAAAATATGGTATTTGGGCTTCTCAGAAAAACCAAATTGTACCTGGAATACAGTGTTCTAGGTAATAATGTATACACCATTTGACCTTAAAGTGCAAAGTGCAGTCATCCACTTCAGAGATTGTTAACGATCTCAAAACACTGAATTAAGAAAAACAAATCAGTTACCAGTTTTCAAGTGTGGATTTTCAGTTGTTAGAGCAGTTTGGGGCTTGAACGAAATCTGGTATGTTTCATTTGGAACTGAAAGTGAAAACATCAGAACTTATTAAATGTACATCATGTCTTCTTAAAATCCGATGCTACAAATTAAATTCAAGAAGGAGGAGGATTAAAACTGTTTGTGTAGTCCAAAAATGAAAAGGTTCAGTGCTGGAAACCTGGCTCAAAATCATGCTTTAATTGAAAATATAATCTTTCAGACTAGGAGGATACAAAGCATTAATAAGACAGGCAACAAAAGATTAGGGGGTCAGAGTAGAGCATTGCAGATGACAGTCCAGCCTTGTGCGTTAGATGTGTGTTCCTAGAAAGGATAGCAAACAAACCGACTGGAAAATCAGAAGCAGTATTATGCATGAGCCCTGGAGCATGACCAACCAGTAAACAAAAGGGAGAGAAACGTGGAAAGTTTAGCTATTGTGACAAAGCTCTGTCCTTGTCTCTGTGGGTCCTGCGTTTCCTGATGGATTTCGCTAGCCTCAGAGGCTCACTGTGACCCTCCACTTAACCCTTCTCTCTCTAGAGACAAGGGTCACAGTCTACTGAGCCATTTTCATCATAAGCCAGCGAGGGAGGTGAGGAGAAGCAACCCTCCCTCGCAGTCTCTGTTGTCTCCCAGCCTCAGTGATTAATCGGGGGGGGGGGGGGGAAAGGGGGGGAGCCCGGGCCCACCCTCTACTCTGGGCTCCAGCCCAGGGACCCTAATAGTATCAGCTATGGTAGCTAACCTTTTAGGAACAGGACACGTACAATTCCCTGGGCTACTTCCCCACAGCAACCCCCACTTCCTCAAGCTCCACTTCACCCTTACCTCAGGGCCTCCTTCCTTGTGCCTAATATGGTGTGTACTGCTCAGTCTCTCCAACAGCACAACTTCCTCCCACAGCTCCTGACATGCATGCCCACCTGACTAACTGAGAGGCTTTTAACTAGTTTCAGCCAGCCCCCGATTGGCTTCAGGTGTCCCAATCAACCTAGCATCCTCCCTGCCTTCTGGAAAGCTCTTAATTGGCTCCAGGTGTCTTAATTGACCTGGAGCAGCTGCCATTTACTTATCCTGGTACCAGGGATTTGTTTAACCTGGGGCTAATATATCTGTCTCCCACTACTCTTCTATAGCCATCTGGCCTTGCCCCATCACACTATTGATAAAAAAATAATTTCAGTCATCTTCCAAAAGCAGAGGGGAAAGGTAATGACAAAAACTGGCAAAAAGTTCTCATTGCCCAAAGTCACTTTGGACCCATCAACAACATGAACTGTTACAAGGTTAACTGATCTCAGACGCACTGTTTTTGGGCCACTAGGAAATAAAATATCAGCGACACTTGTGATAGAAGCAAAGGTCAACTTAGTAGTATGTGGGGTCAGGATCAAAGACCAGGTTTTTCTTTTACAAGATAAAATAGCATTCTAATTAAACAATTGCCTGCTACAGAAAGTTCATTTTTCAAATACTTAAAAGTATTCACATGTATAGGAAAAATGCTTTTCCTATTATATGTTGTATATTTTAAATTTCCTCACCATCCTCTTCTCACATGCACGCTTCTTCGCAGTTGTGCTAACACTAATGTCCACTGATGCAACCACTGATAGCTCTAGTCAACTGATTCCTCCCGTAAGAGTGACTTTGGTTACTTATACGATGTCTTTCAAAATCATCCTTTAAAAAGTTAACCTTCTCTTTTATTAACTCTCTGTTTCAATTATTATTTGAGGTACAACAAAAATGTACAATTCTCTAAAAAACAGAGCTATTGATTACATTCTCTCACAGTGCTAGAGGATTGAGAAAAAGGAAATGACTAAAAATATCATCATCAACTACGTCTGCCTCAAGAGCAAATATAATTGACAATTCAAAGACTAGGGTTGGGGCCACCACTTTGGAAAAATTAAGAACTCTGCTTCCTCCTGTCATTACTCACCCTAAAAGTTTTCCTTATTTTATAATCCAATAGACTGAAGAACCAGGAGTCTCTTCCCTTATAACAGTGCATCTGTATCATGTAATGCACCTATCACAATAGTATCTGAGCCACCACTAGTTTTTTCATCTCTCCTATTGTTATTACTGATGAGAAGATTCTCTTCTCTTAGGGAAAATGCAGATCTACAAACTCAACCTTTTGCCTGGAACAAAGTGATCTAGAAAGTACCCTGTCACTGGGCCAGACTCTCCCTTCAGTTAGATGCGTGTAAATCTGAAGACACCTACTGCAGTCCATGGCATTATTCTAAGTTTACACCTGTTAAACAGAGCAGAAAGTCTCTACTCTCTGCAAGTTCCAGAGAGGAACAGTTGTGTAAAGTCTTGTGAGCTTCAGAATACAATACAAGGCTTATCTTTTTTTGGGCAGGCCTGAGCTTGGTTGGTGTCACCGGACTCTTTTGGAGTATGATTTGGAGATCTGAGTTCAGAGGATAGTTGAAAAGGTGAGGAAAACCTTACCAATTCACAGTTCCCTTTCATACAATAATTTCCATAAGAAGAATGATGGCCGCGATAGAAATACATATATATCAAAGACACATCAAGGGGTTCTATGGGTTAAAAACAATCCATGGATATTACTTAAATTCAACATGAAACGACCTTGAACAAATGGCTGACTTGTCACCTGCTTTCCACAAGGAGAGATTCATGTCACGCTAGTCCTTTCAGTGTCTTCTTCTTTTACAATTCACTATTGTGTGCTCAATTAAATAAAATGATTGTAGTATCTTTCAATATGCCATGTTTGTCAAATCCTCAAGGCACTAACCAATGTCAGCATGTGTAGCTAAGCTAGTGCCACAATAACATTTTTGAAGATTGTAAGCCTCTATTCCGAATTACAGAAATAATGCAATTACCAGGTTTAGTCTGCAATACTTCTGGCCTGATAGATGTTTTGGGTTTGGATGGAATGAGTCGTGTTTCTTTTGGAGCTGAAAGAAAGGAGCAGGATTATTATTGTATTCTTCAGGAATCATAGTTCAATGCCATATTTAGCCCACAGAAAATAAAAGCCTGCAATAAAGAAAATAACATTTTCATCGTTTTCTGGAAGCTGAAATAAAATGACTGCTCAAAAGGAAGAAAATTAAGAGTGCTGCGCCGGGGGATGACTTGATATAGTGGTCAAAGTGGCCACAATTCTGATGCTCTGAGAAAATGGGACCACTCAGTTTTGACAGATAGATAAGAAATAGGTTAATGGGTGTTTCTGAGCGGGTTTGGCAGAGAGATCATTTCTAAGACAGAGCTGTGAGTCTTCCATGGCAAAGGATGTGCATACATGTAGAAGGAGAATGAAATGTTGCAGCACAAAATAACTTTCTAGAACATGTTTTCTAGAAGAGTTTTCTTTGGTGAAAAGGGAAAAATACCAATATAACAATTTCAGTAAGGAAACTTCTTTACCCATCGTTGCCTTTGTCTGTTTAGAGGTGACAGACGGTTTTGTTATGAGTGGCTGCGGGGATGTTCGATGTATTGCTGTTGGGGAAAAATGCAAAGAATCTTAGATACTAAAATAAAAAAGAATTGATGAACTTCGGTTTTGCACACAAGATAAAACAAAAACTGCAATGGAAATAGGTAGCATTTGGGTTATTACTGACCCTCCCCCCCAAAAGGGTCAATTTACAAATCAAAGCATAACACAGTATCAATTGTACTGACTGTTGACAGAAACAAATTGACCAAGATCTTCCTTGTGGCTTCTTGCTTTATATTTGTAAAACAATATAAAATCAGTAGCAAGATAGATACAGAAGTATCCATTTTAAAATTGTTTTTGTTCTAATATAATACTACTACTAAGCTCTTATATAAGCACTTCTAATTGGTACATCTCAAAGCACTTTACAAAGGAGGTCATTATAATGATCCCCATATGGGAAGAGTAAGACACAGATAAATGACTAGAAAGTAATTAGAAAGGGTCTGATATATGCAGCCACCCAAACTTTAAAAAAAACAAAACAGTGAATCTTCCAGTGCTGAAACAATGATGGTTCATCATGTGCCGTTCCTTGAAAATCCTTAGGGAATGAGAAATAGGGGCAGGGGGTTCAGCCTCTCCTTTTTGGGACAATAAATCTGTCAGCTTTAAAGTATTTTTGGTTTTCATATGCAGAGGTGTACATTTTGCCATCGCTTACACCAGTGCAACACAACTGACTAGAGCTGCACAGGAATAACTAAAGAGAAATTGGCTGAATGCTTCTGAAAAGCACAACAACTGAGGTTTGGCTAAACGAATGATTAAGCCTCAATATACAGAATTGCAAAAATGACTCAATTACCAGATTTAGTCTGTGGGATTCCTGGCTTGATGGATGTTTTTGGTTTAGTAGGAATGAACGTTTTTTCACTTGAAGCTGAAATAAAAAAAAAACCATCCCTGGATTATAATTGCAAATTTCTTTAAGGAAACACAGTGATTGCAGCCTTCAAGGAAATGTGTGTCCAATAGCCTGTGAGGCAAATTGTGCAAGAACAATGCTGAAAATCACTTAGTATGCATGGCCAAAAAAGAAGAAAAAATTACACTGCATTTTGTTTCAATAGTAATTGCTGTGTCTGAAGTGGGTGGCATTCTCAGTGTTATGAGAACATCCACCTTTGGCTGAAACAGGAGAAAGTTGTTGACAAAAAGATACAGAACATGATAACACGAAGGGGCTGCTCAAACTAACCTGACAAAAGATAATTTATTCAGATACTACTGGCCAAATTCTCCTTCTGTACGTGAATGCCTGAGGACAGATTTGACACTATGTTATTTTCCTTTTAGTCCCCCACTCCACCTAACTGGATCTATGGATCAGCTTCCCAATTCCAGCTTACAAAATTACTCAATTCTAAGCTGATCTCCATATCTTTCAGCCGAGAACTCTTGCCATGCGGCATATCCACAACTGAAACAAATATTATTAGGAATATGCTTAGTGTTTATGGCTAATTTTTTTTTAGTGGTACTGGTGGGGTCTGTGGTCCATATTGGTGTGAAAAACTTAGAAAAGTTATGGACAGGGACTATCATATCCTCATAATAGGACAATTCACCAGAGTGTGGACATTTGGGTGTTAAAGGAAATTCAAATAAAAAAATTATAAACCCACATGTTGAAGAACCTTTTCGCCCCAGGTGTGGGATCTCAAGTAACCTAACGTATATACAATAATATCTGGTGAAGATGTAGATAGCTCACAAGTGACTGCCAATGCATACATCAAGTACTGATTCTTTTCCTCTTTCAGAGCAAAAATAGGACATTGTTTTAGTAAAATATTCACGTAATAGAAAGAGCTTTAATTTTGGGAGTTACCGAGAAATAGTATAAACCAGCGATTAGTATCTACTGAGATGGAGAAAAAGTTGCACCAATTTAATTTTCAAAACATTGGCTAAGACCTATCTACAAAGCTGAGGCCAGATGACTTAGATTACTGATTAAGACAGTTGGAGCGATGCACTCTAATTAATACACCCGACTCTCAGAAGCATCCATCTTCTCACTACAACCGATAAAATTTACAATGAAAAAAAAATCTATTTCTGCTCACAAGCTCAAATAAAGAGTATCTACCTTAGATTCATTCAGAAACTCTCCTACTGGGACATGAATAATTAAAGTTCAGAATAAAAATGGTGTGGCTTATGTTCCACCCAACCTTTTCCTGAGAGGGCTGACTGAGAGCTAGTTGAGGTGATTGGAAAGATGGGTTTGAGAGCTGCTGTTTGGAATTGGGAAGAGATTGTAGGTGGTCCATTTTGATTTTTGTATGGTCTATGGTGGTGGTTGGAGTCCTACAGTTTTCTTTCAGTTGTCTTATATAAATTGTGTAAAGAGCTCAAAACCAAACCAAAGGTGCAGGAAACACCTTTCAATAAATACACTACCTTTTTAATAATGTCTTAATGAGTTGAATTTATGAGAGACAATGAAGAGTGTTACATATTTGGATAGCAGTTTCTGTACATCTGATATTACATTTCCAGCAACACTTGTCTGTTCTATAAGTCAAGTCTCTTCTGACTGGAAAAGATATGAAATCTCAACAAATTAGGAAATCTCCTTGATCTTAAGAACTATCAAGGAAAGGAAACTTTGAGTGAAATATTGTAGGTGATGTCCTTATTAACAGAGTTGGGTAAAACTGTTAAAAAATGCCAGAAACACTTGTGTGACTTGTTTGCAAATTTGTTCCACATTTTGCGATCACTAAATTTCAATTTTCAAAAAAATCTAGGCAGGTTTAAATTATGCATAGAAATCCTGAGAAAAAGGAACAAGCCACTTTCCTGAAACATCTCACATGAAAAGACCATTTTAACATAAAAATTTATGCTTGTGTGCTTTTTAAAAGACGCCACTGTAGGATAACCACCTAGCTTTCAGCCCACTGCTTACCCAACTTAATCATGTGGTTTTTATGAGGCAATACCACCTCCATCCTCTATTTCAAAAATGTGATTTTTTAGAAAGTAGTTCTACTGTCGCTGCAAATGTTCAGATAATGAAAAATATTTTCTATAAAATAATATTGAAAAATTTGGAAATTTAAATTGTTCCAATTCACTCAGACACAGGAAAACTTCATTAAAACCCCCCACAAGTAAACATTGCTTTATTTCACCAAATTCTACTCATCGAAAAAATCTGTTGAGATATTGGAAGTGTTTTTCCCAAAGTCCTAAGCAAAACTATCAATCATTTTCCTATTCCTTTCCTAAGATCCTCCTGAGTAGCTGGAAATGGCACTTAAGAGATTATGCATTTCAAAATCAGGATTTAGCCATATAGACAGTCCTAGCTGTAAAAGAGCCATCCTTTTTTTCCATTGTAGAGTTGAGGAGAGAGACAAGGAACACACTGACTGGCAGGATGATCTCATGGAAGGATAATGCTCCTGGATTTCCATACTGTATTACAGAACAGAAAAAAAGAACTTGTGAGGCAACATTGCATGTGTCGGAGAAAAACAGAGTTCTCACTCTCTTTTTTGGGTGCAGCAAATGTATGCATTGAAATCTCCTTCAAATCCCTGTCACATGTTTTGAAGGTTTAAACATTTTCTCCTAGAAAATTCATACTGTGTGAAGAAAAAGATTCCCCAAGGTACGTAGGCACCTTGAATTTGTTTCTAATTATGCTAGGTGATGTGATTGGGGTTGGAGGGAGTGCTAAGAGGCTGACTGCCTCAAAGAAAGCCTTAGAGAGCTGAAATTTCTATTACAATCGAGAAGTAAAGGCAAGACAGGAAAGATCTTATCAAACTAGAAAGGGAGAAAAAACAAAAAACAAGGAGCATGAAGGGCAATCCAGTTCTAGGAAGTTGAGTGAAAAGGAAAATGGTAACTCGGAGATAGTAATTGTCTGGTTTCCAGAGTTGGACTTGAAGTAATGGGAAGCCCAAGATACAATCAGATTCTAAGGGCTTGTCTACGCAGTGCAGTAAAGCACATTCAGAAGTTGTGACTTGTACAGTGCTCTAATATGCTGTGCTCTAACTGCCCCATTTAGACCATGTTGGCTGGAACTAGAAGGTATATAGTTTGCATTAACATAGTCCTGTTTCAAAGGAGCTGACTGAAGATAAACAGAAAGGGTTTGTCCACACAAAGACTTAGTGCATGGCAAGTTCGGATAAGAACATAAGAATGTCCATACTAGGTCAGACCAATGGTCCATCTAGCCCAGTACTTCCTTTTGTTTTAAACTTGCTGCTTATTAGTTTAATCTGGTAACACGTCCTTATTTACTTTCCCATACCATTCATCATTTTATAGACCATATTGCTCCCAGTCATCTCTTTTCCAAGTTGAAAAGTCCCAGTCTTATTAATCTCTCCTCATATGGAAGCTGTTCCATACCCCCTAATCATTTTTGTTGTCCTTTTCTGTACCTTTTCCAATTCCAGTACATCTTTTTTTGAGATGGGGCAACCACATCTGCACGCAGTATTCAAATTGAGGGCATGCCATGGATTTACATAGAGGCAATATGATATTTTCTGTCTTATTAGCTATCCCTTTCCAAATGATTCCCAACATTTTTGACTGCTGCTGCATATTGAGTGGATGTTTTCAGAGAACTATCCACAATGACTCCAAAATCTCTTTTGTGAGTGGTAACAGCTAATTTAGATCCCATCATTTTGTATGTAAAATTGGGATTATGTTTTTCAATGTGCATTACTTTGCATTTAGCAATACTGAATTTCATCTGCCATTTTGTTGAACAGTCACCAAGTTTTGTGAGGTCCCTTTGTAACTCTTCACAGTCTGCTTTGAACTTAACTATCTTGAAGAATTGATGTAAATCTACAGTGTGCTAGCCTGCCACACACTAAGTCACCAAGTAGACCCTGGTACCACGCACTAGAAGTTCTGTAGTGTGGGCACCACAGAACTTTTACAGCATGGTAGCAGAGTCCACATGGCCGGCTAGTACGTGGCAGGTTAGTGCATTGTAGATTTACATCCCAACTTGTCGCACACTAAGTCTCTGTGTCAGGGCCAGCTCCAGCATTTCTGCCGCCACAAGCAAAAAAAAAAAAAAAAAAAGCCGCGATTGGCGGCGGCAGTTCAGTGGCAGGTCCTTCGCTCCTAGAGGGAGTGAGGGACCTGCCGCCCCCGACTCTTAACTTGTTAAGCTGGTGCCTGGAGCTGGCCCTGCTCTGTGTGGACAAGCCCAAAGATTGAGAAGTATCTTACTCTGGGAAGAAGCCTGAGAGGCAAGTCACCTATCCGAAAAGCTCATAAAAATCCTAAAAAGCACACTACACCCACTTAGATCTGATTGTACAGTTATCAAAGAGCAATTCTAGTATGTGGTCTTTCCCAAGTAAGATAGCAGAATGTACGACTGCTATTTTCCCAGAGACAAAGGAAACGGAAGCAGGATTCATTTTCTCCATTTGTTTTGAATTAAAAAATTCAGATTGGGCTGAAGGGTGCTGCTGCTACAAAAAGAGATTTATTCATGTGAGGAAGCGCAAACAACGTTGTTTGCACAGGCCAAACGACAAGCATGCATCTAGAAGCAGAGGAAAGTTTGATGATTACATTTAATGGCATAAAATGAGCTTCTCCTTGGAATTTCTTCTCTGATGAGAATGAAAACAAACAAAACAAAGTGACTACCTATTGAATAAATATTATTACCCAGTGTTGCTTTTGCTCGTTCAAGAGAATGAGGAGTTGTAGCAGTGACTGGCTCTTGAAGGGATCGAATGACTCCTGCTGGAAAAAATGTAGATAAATCCTGAGAGAGATGAAGGGACTCAATGAAGCTACACAATTTATACCAGATGAAGAACTGGCCCAGGATGTTTTAAAATAGCAGCAAGCATTTGCAATCAGAGACTTACAAGATATAAGTAGCTACTCTTAGGCTTTATTTAAAAGGAGTTTTGAGGTTTGTTTTGTTTTTTTAAAGAGAAAAACATTTAAAACATGGTGGCACTATACTCTATGTTCATGCTGTTCCTTGTTCACATGAAAATTCTCTGTAGTAGGCTCTCTTTACAGATGTGTGTGTATAAAGTAAAGATAGACTGGTCTAGGCAGCAAAATTCAGATCGAGATCCAGATTTCCCTGAAGGCTGAAAAGCAATTCAATCCAGTGTTTTGGTTCAGGGCCCCGTTAGTAGAAAGTAATCATACTGTGCACAGGGATGAAATAGGAGAACTCTTAACTGTGCCTGAGCATGTGTATTAGTTTTCCGATGGTATAGTTAATACACCTCTACCCCGATATAATACCGTCCTCGGGAGCCAAAAAAATCTTACTGTGTTATAGGTGAAACCGTGTTACATCGAAGTTGCTTTGATCCGCCAGAGTGCACAGCCCCGCCCCCCCCGGAGCACTGCTTTACCGCATTATATCTGAATTCGTGTTATATCGGAGTAGAGCTGTAACATACTTAGCTTTGCAATGGTTGTAATAACAGTTTCTGACTAAGTATGGATAAAACCAGAAGTGACCAAAATTTTTCACGAGGAAGGTTTTCCCACCAAAAATTATGCTTTTGTCAAAACTGGAATTTTTCACAGTAAATATCGATTCTGATTAAAAATTTGGTTTTCCTGCAGGGAATTTCTGAACAAAAATTTTTAATTTTGACTTAAAATGTTTTGGTTTGGTTTTGCGGTTTAAAAAAAACCCAAAACAAAATGAAACGTTTTAAATCAGTTTGTCAGTTTGAAATGAAAAATTTCATTTCATTTAACATACATTTTTATTTTTATACCAAAAAAAAAAATAAACTGCCATTTTAAGTCAAAACAAAACACTTTCTTTTTGAAATGTTCATTAAAAATTCATTTCAAATTGTTCAGACTTCTCATGGGAAAACTGAAATATTTCAATAGACAAATTCTGAAATAAAAAAAATTTCATTTGAAATTTGTCACAGGACAAATTTTGGTTTTTCAATTAGCTCTGGTTAAAACCCATGCGGACCATACAGAGGAGTCTAAGGAGAGATAAGGATCAATGATGATGGTGGAAAGTTTGTGTTACATGACAAAGTATCAGAGTAAGAGATACGTATCAGCACAGTGTTAGTGTTTCTCATATTGATTACATTTCTATACTCTCCGAGAAATTGCACCAGCCTTAGAACCTTAACAATATGATTTCTCATGCTTTATCTATCTTATATGCTTATAAAATACCTCCGATCTGTAGTACTTTTAATAAACCTTTTTTTCTTTTAAATTTTACTCTTCAGCACAGGGTCTGCCTTTTGTACATTGACTAGAATATTCTGGGTCTTACTGTAATATAAATAATAAATTAGATACATAAAACAAAGTAAGGAGAATGTTATGTAAGTTGTAAAGTTAGGAAATGCCAGATTCACGTGAACTTAATTGCTGCACTTTTGTTTGTCCATCCTGTGTTCTAAATCAGGCAGGGGTCCTATGGAACAAATAGTGAGGATATAATTAGGACTATCCGGATATGTGGACTCTCTACTCAGACCCTACACCACCAGCACTCCCAGCTATCTCCGTGACACCACTGATTTCCTGAGAAAACTACAATGCATTGGTGATCTTCCAGAAAACACCATCCTAGCCACCATGGATGTGGAGGCTCTCTACACAAACATCCCACACACAGATGGAATACAAGCTGTCAGGAACAGTATCCCTGATGATGACACAGCACAACTGGTTGCTGAGCTCTGTGACTTTATCCTCACTCACAATTATTTCAAATTTGGTGACAATATATACCTCCAGACCAGTGGCACCACTATGGGCACCCGCATGGCCCCACAATATGCCAACATTTTTATGGCTGACTTGGAACAACACTTCCTCAGCTCTCGTCCACTCACACCCCTTCTCTACCTACACTACATTGACGACATCTTCATCATCTGGACCCATGGGAAGGAGACTCTGGAAGAATTCCAGCATGATTTCAACAGCTTCCACCCCCCCATCAACCTCAGCCTGGACCAATCTACACGGGAGGTCCACTTCCTAGACACCACAGTACAAATAAGTGACAGTCACGTTAACACCACCCTATACCGAAAACCCACCGACAGCTATGCCTACCTTCATGCCTCCAGCTTCCATCCCGGACACACCACATGATCCATCATCTACAGCCAAGTGCTGAGGTACAACCGCATTTGCTCCAGCCCCTCAGACAGAGACCAACACCTACAAGATCTTCACCAAGCATTCTCAAAACTACGATACCCACACGAGGAAATAAGGAAACAAATCAACAGCCAGACGTGTACCCAGAAGCCTCCTGCTTCAAGACACTGGCTATCACGTACAGTCCTCAGCTTAAACCTCTCCAATGCATCATCAGTGATCTACAAACTAGCCTGGACAACGATCCCTCGCTTTCACAGGGAGGCAGGCCAGTCCTTGCCCACAGACAACCCGCCAACCTTAAGCATATTCTCACCAGCAACCACAAAACGCACCATAACAACTATAACTCAGGAACCAATCCATGCAACAAACCTCAATGCCAACTCTGCCCACATATCTACACCAGCGACACCATCACAGGACCTAACCAGATCAGCTACAACATCACCGGTTCATTCACCTTCACGTCCACCAATGTTATATACGCCATCATGTGCCAGCAATGCCCCTCTGCTATGTACATTGGCCAAACTGGACAGTCCCTACGTAAAAGGATAAATGGACACAAGTCAGATATTAGGAATGGCAATATACAAAAACCTGTAGGAGAACACTTCAACCTTCCTGACCACACAATAGCAGATTTTAAGGTAGCCATCCTACAGCAAAAAAACTTCAGGACCAGACTTCAAAGAGAAACTGCTGAGCTTCAGTTCATTCACAAATTTGACACCATCAACTCAGGATTAAACAAAGACTGTGAATGGTTAGCCAACTACAAAAGCAGTTTCTCCTCCCTTGGTGTTCACACCTCAACTACTATAAGAGGGTCTCACCCTCTCTGATTGAACTAACCTCGTTATCTCCAGACTGATTCTTGCCTGCATATTTATACCTGCCTCTGGAAATTTGCATTACATGGGTCTGACGAAGTGGGTATTCATCCATGAAAGCTTATGCTCCAATACATCTGTTAGTCTATAAGGTGCCACAGGACTCTTTGTTGCTTTTTACAGATCCAAACTAACACGGCTACCCCTCTGATACTTGATATAATTAAAGATAGTATCATAACAAATGCACATAAGGGGGCAGAATTAAGGCTTCATGGGTAAGCATAAATCTGGCACTTTCTAACCATTGGGTACTTGACTTTGCAAGTTAAATAACATTCTTTTAATGTATTTTTGCATGTAATTGCCTAGTTATTTTTTTTTCCAAGAGGAAAAAGGTAAAAACAAATTCTATTATGTGCAACTGTGACAGCCTACCATCATGCCATCAACAGCAGGATTTGAACCCTGAATCTTCAGCACAGATTTCTATCATTTGAACTACAGCACTAACTACATTAGCTGGCATTCAGAGAAGGCTGTTATCCCAGAGAGGGTGGAATGGGTCACAGGCACTATATGCAGGTTCCTGAAGGGTGGCTGAAGGGAGCCTGGCCTGGCCCAGCTCTCCTTGTTTCCTGCCCTCCCCACCTCCTGTCCAGGAGTTGGGGCAGCTCTTGCCTTATGTGGTGCCCCAAAGTGTGTGGGGGGATATAAAGGACATGGAGTTCCTGTACTGGGCCTAAGGTGTGTGGTGAGCCTGGATCAGCTCTCTCGCTGTACTGATACATATCCCGCTGCTACAGCTGTTCTGGCAGGCTCCAGATGTTCCCAAAGCAGTGTGCTCTACTGCTGGTGCTTTGGGGGTGGTGTGAACCAGACACTTTGAATTGTTTGTTTGTTTAGTTATTGTTTCGGCATGCTGCCAAAATTTTCCTGAGGAATGCAATTGACCAGAGAGAAATGATGATTTTTAACAGTTTAGACCTCAGCTGAACCTGAAAGGACCGTGATGAGATAAGGGAACCACCACTTTCCTAGTCTAAGGCCTTTTTCTCTGCCAAATTCCCAAGGCATCCTGCAAACAATAGAAGTGTGAAAGTTTTTTAAATATAAATTACAAGAATCTTTTATAATGGAACGTGTTAGGCAACTTAAATAAAGGGGTTGCTACCAGCTCCCCCGGTAGGATATAAAAGCCCCTTTGTTTTCATCAGACTCACTACTTAACTGCAGTAAAATGGAGACTTCTTTAGCTATAATGATAAAATGTTAGTAGCATTTCTGCTGTTACCATTTCCCCCCGCAAAGTCCACTGTAGAAGAGTTGCTAAAAATGAGAACTTAAGCATAATGAAATGCAAAATAATTTACCAGGTTTAGTGTGTGGCACATCTGGACTAGGTGATGTTTTAAGTTTGGAAGGAACCCGCTGAGTTTCTTTTGGAACTGAAAGAAAGAACCTCTTATAAATGTTTACCCTCTCCAGGAATAAAAGTCTAACAGCAGGTGTAAAGCCACAGACACTGCAAGCCGCCTGCCTGCAACAAGGAAACAAAACTTTTATGGGGACAGTGAAGAAGGCTGAAAGTCATATGTGCACAGGCCTTTAAAAGCGAAATGATGGCCTGGCATGTGAAAGCATTTGAAAAATGATCAAGCAAGCGACAGATGTCCTTGTCCTGTTTGGAGTCAAGATGAACAAGGATTAAGACAAGAATTTATTAACACAGACACACATGGCTGCAGGATGACCGAGATCTTTCATTTATGTTTCAAAGTGAATAGCTGCTGCGCCCCAGGCACTTCTCTTCATGATATGCATGCTTAACTCCTATAGATATCAATGAAATGAGAAAGTACAAGAGAATGGAAGTGAGATTTTCATGTGAAGAAAACAGAATGGATAGAAATCCTCAGTTCCAGACAACAGAGGTTTTTTAGATCACAAAACAGAATAAAGTTTAACGAATCATTGAAGGATAGAATAATTCTCTTTAGACTGATCCATGCCTTTTCAATGTTAATACACAATAAGTTCTCTTTTAGTTATCACATTACTTAACACATCTTAACTCTAAAAAGTGGGCCAAGTGATGGATTGAGCACAGGTAGGAGCTTCAGGGAGTCAATAGTTGATTAGTACCTCTCAGGACTGGGATAAATCTTTATTTTTGTCTTGTGACCCAGTGTGCCTTAGGCAGCCCTCACTGGTAATGCCAAGGTCAGGGCAGGCTGCAAAAAGGAAAGAAGATATTCCCTAGACTGGTGGGTAACACTGAATTTAAACTCCCCAACCAGTCACAAGCTGTGCTTCTGATCCCCACCACACTGGTTAAGAAGCAAAAAAAGAAAAAGAAATTACATACAGCCCCCTTATTGCATTCCAGTTCTCTGGTTCCCAATCAGCATCTAGGTCCCGTACAGTGAGAAGCTATTTTAAAACTCTGCTCACTATACAAAATGTTCTTCTGATTCCAAAGGGCCAGCCCCATTGCCAGTTAATATTAGGTTGGATCTTACTCAAAATGCCATACTGCCAGCCCATCCTTTAGTGCCTAAAATTAAAGGTTTATTATAAAGAAAGAACAAGAAGAGAGTTGTAGTAGGCATTTTAAGAGTCAAATTCTGCCTTCAAATGCATGCTTGAACACAGGTGTGAGTCTTCCATATAGACCAGGGGTCGGCAACCTACAGCATGCGTGCCAAACACAGCACGCGAGCTGATTTTGAGTGGCAAGCAGCTCGCGGTCCCGGCCCCCAGCCCCACTCAGCCCCCCCGCCCACTGCTCTCCCCTGCGGGGGCAGAAGGCAGAAGCTTGGTTCTGCGGCAGCCAAGCTTCCCCCCTCCCCCGCTTCTTCCCCCAGCGTGGTGCTTTCCTGCCCCTCCTCCTCTCCGTCCCTGCGCCAATCAGCTGATGGCCCTAGCAAGGGGGAGGGGGAAGAGCAGCAGCGTGCTCCCTGCTCCATAGAGGACGCAGAGAGAGGTAGGGATGGAGCCTGGGGGAAGCGGGTGGAACAGGGCCGCTCAGGGCAGGGGGCTGGGAGCACCCCCACGAGCCGAGCACCCCAGCCTTCTGCCGACCACTCCCCACCCCTCTGCCCTGAACCCCCCACACCCCAACACACATCCAGCCCTCTACCCTGCACCCCCCCACCCCCCACACACACCCAGCCTTCTGCCCTGCACCCCCACAGCCCCCAGCCCTCTGGCCTGATCTCTGAACCCCCCCCCACACACCCCAACCTTCTATCCTGAACCCCCTCCCCCAGCCCTCTGCCTTGACTCCTGAAACACCCCCCCGCCCCCAGGTCTGGGGTCCCAGCTGCAGGCCCTGATCAGCCCGCTGCCGGTGTAGGTGAACAGAACCCCAGGCTGGCAGCAAGCTGAGCAGGCTGGCGGCGTAAGATCAGCATTTTAAATTTAATTTTAAATGACACTTCTTAAACATTTTGAAAACCTTGTTTACTTTACATACAATAGTTTAGTTATAGAATATAGACTTATAGAAAGAGACCTTCTAAAAATGTATCACTGGCACGCGAAACCTTAAATCTGAGTGAATAAATGAAGACTCAGCACACCACTTCTGAAAGGCTGCCGACCCCTGATATAGACATTCAGCATCAGTGAAGGCATATATGAAGGCATAAATTGCTCCTTAAAGCTTTGTCTATCTTTCCCTAAACAACTTTTGAGAGGCGTTAAAGAGAAAAAGTGACTCCAAATTTCCCTTGGAACACTCTTGTATAAAAAAAAGCTTTTAGTATAAAATTAACACTGCTGATTTTTGTTCAGTAACAGTTGAAAAATATCAGTCAAATGTGAATAGTGAAACAAAAATAGCTGTGATGGAAAACACAGCAAATTTATTTAGGTCACTAAGTGTGAAGTGTTTCTATTTGGATTTTGCTTCTGGCAATGGCAGTGAGACTGGTAAACTTTCCACATAAAACCACCACCACCTAAAGCACCAATCACATGGCAGAAGTACAGCCTTATGAAGGATTTGCAGTCACTTGGGTTTTGAGCAGCAGTGCCTGGTAGCGTCTATGAAAGCCAAAATAATTGGCTGAGAGTCAGCTGATGGCAGTGTCTTGAATGGTGGCATTCTGTAAGCTCTGAATCCAGTTATAGTAAAAATTAAGTGTTAGCTGTGTGCCTGGTATTGTACTAGTTCTTGGAGGAGCCGGAGGCATAGAGGAAAATGCAGAGATAAACAATAATTCACAAAGAAGCCTTAAACCTGGTGCCCTCTAGACATTCACCTTGTGTAAAGGGAATTGCTGGGTGCCATAGAGATGCCATAGCAGCTATATGTCACCCCTTCCTTGGGACCAGGAGCAGCTAGGCATAAGTAAGAGAAGCCTGAACACTGTGGGTACAGGCTAAAACCATCTTTGCCACTCCCTCACCCTCCACAAATCCTCAGCTGGAATACAAAATCTCTATTTCCCAAATAGCTGGAGTACTGCTTTTCATTTACTACTGCACTTATTTAGTTTTCTGCAATAGCTTGGATAAGTACTTTTATGAATAATATTGCTTTTAAAAAGTGCATTGAATTAACGTGAGACTTTCTAAAACTCTCGGTCATCTAATTACATAAAATAATGGAATTATTCACCAAGAAAAAATATTAGTTAGACAAGGTGAGTGAGGTCATATCTTTTATTGGACCAACATCTACTGGTGAGAGACAGAAGCATCTATGCAGAGCTCTTCTTTAGGTCTGGGAAAGATATTCAGTGTCACAGCTAAATACAAGGTCGAACAGAGAGTGTAGCATACATAGTTACATATTCTAAGCGACCGTTCAAGATGAAATGGCCTGTTAACACCTCTCTAGTCATAGGACAAAAAAGGGGATTCGTGTGTTATAAACTGTTGTAGTGTCTTTATTTAGAAGATGATTTTTAGTGTCTATCCAATTATGAATTTAAGCTCCAAAGCTCGCAGTGGAGACATGTCGGCAGGTTTTGTATCAGTTGTTATGGCAGGGTCTGGACTTTCTCCTCAGAGCATATTCTGTGGTATCTTTGCTCCCCAATATGCCAAACTCTTCATAGGCCACATTGAGAAAGAATTTCTGGACAAATACACCACAAAAACAATGATATACCTGAGACACAAATCGATAATATTTTCATCCTCTGGACTAGTGACCTAAACTCTCTCATGGATTTCCATCACAACTTCAACAACCACCAGCCAGCCATCAAATTCCCTCTCAAACACTCCTACACCAGCATCAGAGTCCTGGACACCAGAATCAGTTTCAACAATGGAACACGACAGTCAGCTATATGCAAAAAACCCATGGATCATCCCTCCTACCTTCACAGATCCAGTAATCACCCCAAATACACCAAGAAACCTATTATCTAGAGCCAGGTACTCACATATCACAGAATATGATCCAAGGAGAAAGTCCAGGATACACACCTAAACACACTTAAAACTGCCTTCGCCAAACAAGAGCACTCCACCAGAGACGTAGATTGCATAATGGAACAGGCCACCCAAATACCTGGAGAAAACCTGCTTCAATATGCCCGTCACACCCGCTGACCGCAAACTCCTGGTTGTCACCTATCACCCCACACTGGAACCCATACAGGCTACCATTAAACAATTACAATCCATACTTGACAGGGACCACATCCTGAAAGAAAATCTTTCCTGAACCCCCTCTTTTGGTGCTCAAATGACCCCCCAAGCTCTCTAGGCTCATCATCAGATGCAAGCTCCCCACAGACAAGGACACACTAATTAAAAGCAGCATAAGACCCCGCCATAAAAACAGATGCAAAATCTGAAGACATCTCTCTACTGCTATGGTGATCAGTGCTTTCCACAACACACCTTTCCAAATCCAGAGGTCCTACACATGCCTATCACAACATGTGGTGTACCTTATCCAGTGCACTAGCTGTCCCAATAACAACTATGTGTCTGAAACCAGAAAATCACTCCACTCTCAGTAATCACCCCAAATACACTGAACACTTTTCATAAAACAATCAGTATCTCTGACCTCTCAGTGGAGTGGTGTTAATGGGCCACTGTTAACTTTTTATGCTAAACAATTCTACCTTGTATTTAGCTGTGACACTCTGAGTACATTTCTCAGACCTGAAGAAGAGCTCTGTGTAAGCTCCAAAGCTTGTCTCTTTCATCAACAGAAATTGGTCCAATAAAAGATATTACCTTACCCACCTTGTCTCTCTAATATCCTATCCTGGGACCAACAGGGCTACAACAACACTGAGAAAAAAAAATCTAATTTTCCTCCAAGTTCAGTTTTGAT
Organism: Trachemys scripta elegans; assembly: GCF_013100865.1. Classification (NCBI taxonomy): domain Eukaryota; kingdom Metazoa; phylum Chordata; order Testudines; family Emydidae; genus Trachemys; species Trachemys scripta. The sequence continues at coordinate 152,710,659 of NC_048298.1, forward strand.
CCAAGAAGTCTGTCAGATTTATTCATGCCTGAAGTGAATCAGTGGAAAGTCTAACTTTAGGGGTGACCATCTCACCTGGGCTCCAACTTTCCAGGTAGGAAATGTAACTTTTATTTTGATTTCCATGAATAGGTAGTTACTCAAAAAAGTGGAGTTTCTTACCTCTTTGAAAAGATAAGTCTCATAATTTAATTGATAGGTTCCCTAAACTATGTTAACAAGTGTATGTAAACATTTTCATAACATTACTGATAAAAATGGTCATTAAATCTCTGTAGTTTTCATCTGTAGGTGTAAAATGTGAGATACTGGATGTTCACAAGCTGATGGCTGAGAAGTAGAGACTTGCTATGCTACTATGCTAACATGTTAGTTTAAAAAAAATTCAGTCCATTGAAGTACAATTGCTAAAAATAAAACCTTGACATTAAGGAATATAAAACAATGATATAATTACCAGATTTTGTTTGTGGTACGTCTGGGCTGGGTGATGTTTTTGGTTTAGATGGGACACGTCGATTCTCTTTCGCGGCTGAAAGGATGCACAGAGTTATACATTAAAACAGATGTGCTGCCAGGGAGCATTAATTTGGATTTTTCACACGGAAAATTAAATTTCTTTCAGAAAATAATTCCAACAGACAATTCCTGACCAAGGCTAATAATGGCTAATAGTCTGTCATTACAACACAGCATAGATTAAAGAAGAGATCAGAGGTTGAAGTGACCCCTGCCTGCTCTGCAGATTGTGGCAGTGGAAGGATGGGTGACACCTTTGTTCCTCCCACTCTCAGAGCCAACAGAGCTCTTGTGCAGCTGAGGATTCAGGACTTGTCTAACTGGGAAAATGCACACTACAAAAGGGAGGGGATTTCTAAAGCACTCTAATGCGTGTGCATTATGTGGTCTACGTAGACCCTGCCGGTACCACTCAAGGTTCCCTAGTGTGCTTTAATATATATTAAAGCATAACACCTATTGATGTGCACCAGCAGGGTCTACATGGACCAGTTAATGTGCAACACATTAGTGCGCTTTAGAAATCACACCACCCGTGGTGTGTGCGCATTGCCATACCCGGTACACAAGATCTCAGTCTCTACCTTTTCCTGTTGGTGCTGCCCTCGTCTGTTTCGTTTTCTGTAAATTTGCCCTCTTCACCCAGCCTTGCATAAAAATATTGCCAGACAAGCAACAGAAATCACCATTCACCTTCAGGTGCAAAGCAATGTACAAGAGCAAAGTGGAGGGTTTTTTTGGTACCTTTGTCTTTTGACTCTAGATAAACAAATCCCTTGAAACTACAGACGCCAGACAGTAGATAAACAATCTCTCTCCCAACCTATAGAAATTAAGGCTAAAGTCTTCTGTTGCATAAGGGCACAAAAAACCCCGCACTGAGTAAAATGCTGTAAAAAAATGACTGTATATTTCATTAACGTGTGTACATATCAGGTAGGGCAATCTTGCTCCATGACAGCTGTGGAACGAATATTGTTATAGTAATAGACTTCTGCTATTGCCACAAATGTGTGTGCGCGCACGCATGCACGCCAACAATTAATGGAAGAAAAGTTGCAAAATCATAAGTGGCACAACACTGAAATATAAAATTAAGGTGCACTTACCAGGTTTGGTTGGTGGCACATCTGGGATGGGTGATGTTTTAGGTTTGGAAGGCACACGCCGCACCTCTTTTGGAGCTGAAAGAAAACAACTGGTTTATATGTTGTTAAAGCTTTCCCAAGCATCACAGTCTGACACCAGCCACAACACAAGATTGTATACATAGTGTGACAAAGTACCTCCTCTGCCTTGGTGGGTCCTACACTTATTGGCGGATTTGCTTGCCTCAGACATTCATGGTAGCCCTCAGTTTGACCACTTTTGCTAGGGGCTCAAACCTGCCGTTCACTCAGCTAACCTCATCACTGGCCAGCATTGGGGAAAAGGAAGGAGAACAATCCCCGCAGTCTCTGCTGACCCACCTAGTGCCTTGGGGGACAGGCCAGGGACCTTCCCCTCTGGTGGGACCCATAGTCCAGGTCAACTCCTCCTGTATCCAATAGGGAGTTGGGCGGATGGGAAGAACCCAGGCCCGGGCTCTACTCCGGGTTCCAGCCCAGGGCCCTGTGAATAGCAGCTGTCTACAGTGTTTCCTGTAACACCTGTGTGACAGATACAACTCCCTGGGCTACTTCCCCATTGCCTCCTCCCAACATCTTCTGTATCCTCACCACAGGACCTTCCCCCTGATGCCAGATAGCATTTGTACTCCTCAGTCCTACAGCAGCACACCTTCTCACTCTCAGCTCCTTGCGTGCCTCTCACTGACTGCAGTGAGGTCCTTTTTAAACCAGGTGCCCTGATTAGCCTACCTGTTTTAATTGATTCTAGCAGCTTCTTAATTGGCTCCAGGTGTCCTAATTAGCCTGTCTGCCTTAATTGGTTCCAGCAAGTTCCTGATTGTTCTGGAACTGCTTCTGTTACCTTACCCAGGCAAAAGGGACCTGCTTAAACTGGGGCTAATATACCTGCCTTCTATCACTCTCCTGTATGTCCCCCGTAATATTTTGGTATCCAGGTCCTGTGGATCCCTCCCTTAGACTGGGGGGGAGATCCATTTCCTGGATCCCAATAGGATCACTCTCCTGTAGCCATCTGGCCAGACCCTGTCACAATAGTCATGGAGTACCTCAGTATGAGATACAAAACACTGATGTATTTACCAGGTTTGGTTTGTGGCACATCTGGGCTCGGTGATGTTTTAGGTTTGGAAGGAACACGCCGTGCCTCTTTTGGAGCTGAAATAAAGAACTCAAGCATTAAAATCATTATCCAGGAATCTGAGCCTGACACCACGTACACCTGAACATGAATGAAAGTCAGGTGTTCAAAGGAATTTCAAAGAAAAAGTTGTGTTGTTGGACAGTATCTGTATTGAGATCAACTGGGTGGGATTACTCACTGAGTTTGAGCCCAGGAAAAAAACAAGGGACATTAGAGAAATTGAAAACACAAACAAATGTGGCTTCAGAAAGATGGAGTATTTCTGGATGCTCTAGAGAGCAAACAAATTAAACTACATTCCTATAAAGGAAAATATGCAAAGGTGGATATGAAAATGACAAAGGAAAAAAAAAAGACTGTTTAATCATGAAAAGTGATGATAGATAGGCTCTTGCTCAATGGGCTCACCATGCCTACATCTCTAATGAGAAGGAAAAGGAAATATAACCATCCCCATAGTTAACATCATTACCTAATGGTGTCTTTGGTTGTTGAGTTCTAAATGTAGCTGCTTCCGGGGCTGTATCAAAAACAAATAAAACATAAAAATAACAATGAAAATCAAAATAGAAGAGAATAATTCTACTTAAAGTAAACTTTATTTATGTCTAAATAACAACTACGCTTTCATTTGTCTGTCAGCAATTAGTCAATATTCAAGAACCATTATGCTCTAACAAATCTAAACAGCTGAGGACAGAACCTAGCCCTTAAATGTGGGCTAATTTTTCCATCTTTTTTAATGGTCTTTAAAAAGAAAGATGATTGAAATTTATCTCAGTCATATACCCAGAAATTGGAGCCTGTGGTATGAAGCTCTTCCCTTACAAGTGCCTTTCATATGAAACTTGTATATAAAATTGGTGTTGCAGAGCCTCTTGCTTGTGGGTACCATATTATTAAAATATGTGATTATTTGTGCATTGTGCAATACAAACATCAAAGGCCACTCTGAAGTTATACCCTGTTCCAGTATTCATTTAAACATAAAACAGGATTTTTTATTGTTTTACTGCATAGACACGTAAACAATAGTATTCTACTCCACAGAAATGCAATGGCATAAAAAAAGTGGCTTCCCCTCCTCACCATAACTGCTCGTTATGTGTGGTATTCAAAAAGGTTAAATATAAAATGTTTTCTTGAGATCTTTGCACGCAATCCCAAGAAAATCAGAAAACAATGCTGAAACTGACAGAAGTCAGTTAAGAAATAACTTTCAGTATATTATTGATATTTGTAGAAATTATGATGAATTAATAACTGAAAAGTATCAGAGGGGTAGCCGTGTTAGTCTGAATCTGTAAAAAGCAACAGAGGGTCCTGTGGCACCTTTGAGACTAACAGAAGTACTGGGAGCATAAGCTTTCGTGGGTAAGAACCTCACTTCTTCAGATGCAAGTAATGGAAATCTCCAGAGGCAGGTATATATCAGTGTGGAGATAACGAGGTTAGTCAATCAGGGAGGGTGAGGTGCTCTGCTAGCAGTTGAGGTGTGAACACCAAGGGAGGAGAAACTGTTTCTGTAGTTGGATAGCCATTCACAGTCTTTGTTTAATCCTGATCTGATGGTGTCAAATTTGCAAATGAACTGGAGCTCAGCAGTTTCTCTTTGGACATCATACCAAATGGACTGAAGGTGAAAAATCCATTGCTATCTACATACTGCACAGACCACAGTGAAAGATTATGCCATACATTATCTAAGAAACTGAGGAACCACCTGATGTCCATCCGTTTGCATAGAATATACATAGAATGCTTCCGCCGACGTGCACAGGCAGAAATTGTGGAAAAACAACATCGCTTGCCTCATAACCTAAGTCGTGCAGAACACAATGCCATCCACAGCCTCAGAAACCACCCTGACATTATCATCAAAGAGGCTGATAAAGGAGGTGCTGTTGTCATTATGAACAGGTCTGACTACCAGAAGGAGGCCGCCAGACAACTCTCCAATACCAAATTCTACCGGCCGCTTTCCTCAGATCCCACTGAGGAATACACTAAGAAACTGCACCATCTACTCAGGACACTCCCTACACTAACACAGGAACAAATCAACATACCCTTAGAGCCCCGACCGGGGTTATTCTATCTACTACCTAAGATCCACAAACCTGGAAACCCTGGACGCCCCATCATCTCGGGCATTGGCACTCTCACTGAAGGACTGTCTGGATATGTGGACTCCCTACTCAGACCCTACGCCACCAGCACTCCCAGCTATCTCCGTGACACCACAGATTTCCTGAGAAAACTACAATGCATTGGTGACCTTCCAGAAAACACCATCCTAGCCACCATGGATGTAGAAGCTCTCTACACAAACATCCCACATACAGATGGAATACAAGCTGTCAGGAACAGTATCCCTGATGATGACACAGCACAACTTATTGCTGAGCTCTGTGACTTTATCCTCACGCACAATTATTTCAAATTTGGTGACAATATATACCTCCAGACCAGTGGCACCGCTATGGGCACCCGCATGGCCCCACAATATGCCAACATTTTTATGGCTGACCTGGAACAACGCTTCCTCACCTCTCGTCCACTCATGCCCCTTCTCTACCTACGCTATATTGATGACATCTTCATCATCTGGACCCACGGGAAGGAGACCCTGGAAGAATTCCACCATGCTTTCAATAGCTTCCACCCCACCATCAACCTCAGCCTGGACCAATCTACACGGGAGGTCCACTTCCTGGACACCACCGTACAAATAAGCGATGGCCACATTAACACCACCCTATACCGAAAACCCACCGACCGCTACGCCTACCTTCATGCCTCCAGCTTCCACCCCGGTCACACCACACGATCCATCGTCTACAGCCAAGCACTGAGGTACAATCGCATCTGCTCCAACCCCTCAAACAGAGACCAACACCTACAAGATCTTCACCAAGCATTCTCAAAACTACGATACCCACACAGGGAAATAAAGAAACAAATCAACAGAGCCAGACGTGTACCCAGAAGCCTCCTGCTACAAGACAGGCCCAGAAGAGAAACCAACAGAACTCCACTGGCCATCACCTACAGTCCTCAGCTTAAACCTCTCCAACGCATCATCAGTGATCTACAACCCATCCTGGACAATGATCCCTCACTTTCACAGACCTTGGGAGGCAGGCCAGTCCTCGCCCACAGACAACCTGCCAACCTTAAGCATATTCTCACCAGCAACCACGCATCGCACCATAACAACTCTAACTCAGGAACCAACCCATGCAACAAACCTCGATGCCAACTCTGCCCACATATCTACACCAGCAACACCATCACTGGACCTAACCAGATCAGCTACAACATCACCGGCTCATTCACCTGCACATCCACCAATGTTATATATGCCATCATATGCCAGCAATGCCCCTCTGCTATGTACATTGGCCAAACTGGACAGTCACTACGCAAGAGGATAAATGGACACAAGTCAGATATCAGGAATGGCAATATACAAAAACCTGTAGGAGAACACTTCAACCTCCCTGGCCACACAATAGCAGATGTAAAGGTTGCCATCTTACAGCAAAAAAACTTCAGGACCAGACTCCAAAGAGAAACTGCTGAGCTCCAGTTCATTTGCAAATTTGACACCATCAGATCAGGATTAAACAAAGACTGTGAATGGCTATCCAACTACAGAAACAGTTTCTCCTCCCTTGGTGTTCACACCTCAACTGCTAGCAGAGCACCTCACCCTCCCTGATTGAACTAACCTCGTTATCTCCACACTGATATATACCTGCCTCTGGAGATTTCCATTACTTGCATCTGAAGAAGTGAGGTTCTTGCCCACGAAAGCTTATGCTCCCAGTACTTCTGTTAGTCTCAAAGGTGCCACAGGACCCTCTGTTGCTAATAACTGAAACATATTCTAAAATGCATACACAGGATAATACAAACATCTCAGTTTTGTGATGGTAGTTAATACACCGTTTTTCAGTATCAGACTCGCATAAGAATAACGGAAAAATGGCCACAAGAGAAAAATATACAATTAAAACTTATGTATCTAATTTATCAGGAGTTTTGTTTTAACTTGGAGATTGAAGCCAGCCTTTTGCAAACAGCTGCAATGATTTTAAAAATCACTTAATAGCAAGAGTTAGATTTTTTCATACCAGGAGATCTTATCTACATGGTGACTATTGTTTGTGAGAGTGGTAATGTAACAAAGATCTATCCAAACATTTGGGTGGGCACTTTGATCATCAGTAAGTCATCCATGTTTACCAACAGTTAGCACAGAATGGTGTCAATAGAAAATTACTAGTGTAACAAAACAGAGTGGTATTTTGGATACCACAGTATAGTAATTATTGACTTTTTTTTGTTTACACTCTCCCCACTGAAATCAAGTTAATTGATTGTCTGTATAAATCCTGAATACAGTGTCTTGGAATACTGAATGATAATGTATTGATATTGTGAATCCAGTTAAACAAATATTAGTTATATGTTTGGTAATTTACTAGCTCTTAAAGAAAAGAATAATAAGAAGACATACAATAATGGTAAATACAAGAGAAGCTGTGCAACATCTTTTCTGAAAGTGCAAAGCAGAGTTTGAAGAAATATACTAAAACATCTCTCACAGAACACTAATACATTTTTAAAATTTGATTTTATTTAATATTGAGTCAAATTTTCCTCTTAATTACACTACTGTAAATCAGGAGTAACTCTAATTCTCATGCACGTGTCTAAACATGAGCTATTATTATCCTACTGCATGATGATAAAAAGCTAGTCAATTTCTGCTATTGCCATAAATGGCTAACAAACAAAACACCTAACACATTTACAGCAGAGCAGCACCTTGTCACTATGATACTGAGTGTATTTCAAATTACTTCGATAATTAAACAACTGCTTAGAGATAAACTTCAATAGGACTCAGAAAATCATTTACCAGGTTTTGTCTGTGGCACATGAGGTTTGGTTTTAGGTTTCAAAGGAACACGTCGTGTCTCTTTTGGAGCTGAAAGAGAGAACCTGGTTACAAATTATTAAATTATCCAGGAATCAGAGTCTAATGCCAGGTGTAACACACAGACATGGCACATTTCAAGCCTGCAATGGAGAAACAAAATCCTTTTACGGGTAACAGGGAAGACAAAGTCAGGTGTACAAAGGAATTTAAAGAAAAATACAGCATTATGAGTGTATCTAGATTTGTTTAAGCAGGGAAATGAAATTCCTGCTCATTTTGAAGCCCATCTTAAAAAAAAGTTGGAAAATAAGTTGCAAGCGCAGACAGACATGACTATGATAAAGATGTTTCAGAACTGACAGTCTTATTGCCTTAAAAAGGAGATAATACACCTGTGTAGTAAACAAAATTCCTAAAAAGCCTTTAGTGCCAAATGACAGACATATCTAAGAAAAAAAGAGGAATTTTAAGGAAAGAAACTGGTGACATGAGATGACAACTACAACGTGGTTTTCTGTGAAGAGAAGAAAAACAAACATGACTGGTCACTAAACACATTTCTTTACCTATTGTTGACCTTGGTGGTTCAATTCTAAGTGTAATGTGTTCCAGGACTGCATCAGAAACAAAACAACAGAAACAGCATGAGAATCTAAGCATGGAACACTCTTTCAAATGATCAAAGCTACTTCCTAGGTAAGCAATAAGTAAAAGATTATGCTAATCTGGTCTGTGCTAATGCCATGTATAATCAAAATTACCCTTGGATATCTTATTCTGACTTTTAGAAATTGCGGTCAACTAACTTTGAAGACACCATTACCATAAATAAATTGAATGAACTGGATGAAACAAACTCTCAATTTTGAGATAGTAAAAATCAAAGAATCAAAGAAGTTAGAGATAGAAGAGATCTAAGAGGTCATCCATTTCATCTCGCAGTTAATACAATACTCTATAGTGCATTAACCAGTCTAATTTTAAAAGTCCCAAGCCATTGTGCTTCCACCACTTTCTTTAGTAGACTATTCTACTATCTAATACATCTCATTCTCAGCAAGCCTTCCCTGATATTCATGTTAAATTTTCCCTTTCTTTTTTTTTTACCTGCAGCTGGAAGAATACAGCAATAAGATAAAATAAAATAAAAAACTTTAGCAGTGCATATACCTCTTTTGTATTTGCTTTCTGCAAACATTCAAGCTATTGTATCTCACTGCATGGAATTTCACAGAAACAAGTGTTCAGTTTGCACATTCATGGGAAGTGGTATAATCCAGTATGGGGTAGTACACTGTGTGACTCAACAAGATGACACGTTTCCCACGCTCCTACACCCTCAAGGTTTAGAGGCAATTAAACAATCAAATCAGACCCAAAAGGAAATTATTTGCAACTACCAAACATCCATGTATGTATACACAAATATATTACGTGAGTGAAATGAGATAAAATTAGATTTAAACTCTCCACATAAATAATGTGCCTTACACTAGACTAATTTTATTTTATTTATTTATTTGGGAATGAAGTCTTTGGCAAAGTTGTGTGGCTCAGAAAGGCAAAGACTGTAAAATTTCCTAATTCTGCTAATCTACTACTTCTATCCTCAAGAAATTCAGTCTTCCACCAGTGGCTAGTCATGTGGTTGAAGTTAAGCATGTATTTACAAAGCTTTACTGAATCGGGGACTACAAGAAGTACAGTCATCCAATCAGAAACACCAGGAGATTTGTGACCAATAACCATTAATCAAACCATCTCAAATTCCAAACACTGAGTATCAAGTATTCCTAGCAAACTGATCTTGATCAATCCACAGAATAGGAAAAAATACTGCAAAACGGGAACTAATTTTGAATAAATTAAAAAAGAAACAAACAATTTACTACAGATCATTTGCTACGAATTATTCAGTTGGCTCTAGTTATAGCCTATTAATCCTACTTATATCACAGGAGCAATAAATAATTCCTCTCAACCTTTAGCAAATTTTACCAACCTTCAAATAGTCACAACCTTCAAGTATCAGACGACAGAGTCTATAACAAACTCCTGACAGCAAAGTAAAGGAAGCACATTAAATCAATGGGGTTTTGTTAGAACCAGTTGCATGAACAGGTAATTACCAGGTTTAGGATGTGGTAGTTCTGGCTCTGGGGATGTGTTAGGTTTGGAAGGAATGAACTGTGTTTCAGTTGGAGCTGAAAAAAACAAAGAAAAAAAACCCCACATTTCTAAACGTCTTAAGGAGTCACAGCCTGACTCTGGCACCATGTTTAAGCCATAAGAAGTGATACCTGCAATGTTGCTGACAACAAAAATTCAATTAAGTTGGCATATATTGTATTCAGCAATGACCGTGACTCTGAAAGGGGTAAGAAATACTCTTGTGTAGTAAGGCAATTTGAGAGCTTCTGACAATGGGGAAACCCCCTGCAAATGCTTAATTATAGAAGTTGACTTCAATGGCTGTATTTGTGAGCCTACGGACTACTCCCATAAGTGCAAGTGTGTTGAATCGAGCCCTGAGGTGACCAGAACAGTAAATCAGCGGCTAAATTCTGCCCTCAGATAAGCCGGTGGTGTTCCCAATGACTGCAATAAGAAATGGATTCACGTATTTGAAGGCAGAATTTGGCTCTTAATCTTAAAAGAAAGTTGTATCAATTTTCCTCACATGGTCTTCTAAAAATTCATGTAATGAAAATAATTTCTTGTCATAGATATAACCATAATCTATATTTGAAATGCTTTTGATTGAAAATTGGCATTTCTGAGTCTTCTATTGGTGGTGGTAATCTTGCTGAGAACTAAACACCACCACTATGGGAACTAAAACATTACAGATCATTATTTTTTCCTATCAAAAAATGGCCAGACTCTAGAAAGAATGGTGAATAACTGTCGGATTTAATTTGCTTGTTATATACTCTAGGCCAGGGGTAGACAACATAAAAATGTAGTCCTTCTGACATAGAGCCTAGACAGTAAAATCGGCGCCTTTATTTGCAATTTCTGTACAAGGTGCACTGTAAGAAAAGTACAGTCTCCTGAGCCACTACAGTTGATATTTTGCACTTAACTAGGGTAATATTGAGCCTCAATGTACCACATTTCAAAAATAAAGATATTTACCAGGTTTAGATTGAGGCATTTTAGGTTCAGTAGATGATTTGGGCTTCAAAGGTGTAAAATGTATTTCACTGGATTCTGAAACAAAAATTTGGTTTATAACTATCAGCATTTAAACATTAGGGTGTAAAAGTGTGTTTATCCCCAAAACACCATATGCCTGCAGTGAAGAAACAGCACTACAATGCAAAACTGGAAAACTATAATTAATATCAACAACCCACTAAGTAGAAAATTGCAACTGCAGGTTTAACAACGGAAGCTTATTGGACTTGAGACTAAAAGTAACAGAGATAAGCTCTTTGCTCACAGAAAACATCGAAGAGTTGGGATAAGATGATCTTCTGGAGCAAAATTATAGTTTCTAAATTGGAAGCTAAAAGCAAGGTACCTATCATAAAATGTAAAGACAAAATGTCATCTGTCATTCTATAATGTCTGCATCTGTAACTTTCACTCCATGCATCTGAAGAAGTGAGGTTTTTTACCCACGAAAGCTTATGCCCAAATAAATCTGTTAGTCTTTAAGGTCTTTAAAGAAAAAAACTGTTGCCTGGGGCCACTCAAGATCATTATAAGAAATTTTACATATAGCTTCTGGAGTGGCTGGACTTTTTGCTGTTAGAATAAAAATGAACTTAAGTGAAGACTATTAAGCCCTGAGTCAGCAAAGCACTTAAGCAGGAATGTAAGTGCTTTGTTGAATAGGCACGGACTTAAATCCATGCCTAAGCACTTTGCTGAGAGTGGTTTTAGACAGCAGAGGTTTCTTTTAAAAATAGATCAATGTGCTTCCTTGAACATAATCTGCACAGTTAAAGACAGGCAGTTTTAAAAGAAGAATACTTCCAATGAGACTTGACGTTGCAAAGATGTAGTGCAACATACAGCACTCTCTTAGTCTGGATGTGAGAATTTGTGTTTACTTTAAACACACACACACACACACACACACACACATAAATTCATACTAAGAATTCCATTAAGTGCATATTCCCCAGTGCTATAAATTCAATAAATACTCATTTACATCTCCGGCTAATTACATTCAAGCTTTCCACATTACTAGAATCGTTATTTGTTTTTTTTAAACAGAAGCTTAGTTTCTGTAGCAAATTTTGCAACATCCAGAAAACTAGTTGGAACCCTAAATTTGAAAATGGAGTAATGTTCTGTATATGGAATGTACAATTCTCATTACAGAAATTGTGTTTCAATGCTTGCTGTCTTTTAAATATGATTTTAAATGTGTATATGCTTAATAAAAGTAGGCTTGCTGAAATCTTTAAGCACAATTATTTCTTGTTCAAAAGAATCAGGTTTTAACATGACATATATGTTATAAAATGTACACCTTTAAAACTTTAGGATAGTTGGGCAACCACTAAATGACTCAAAACAAACTCATTTTCACATGTGCCCAAAATCCAGGTTAACCTCTTTGCAGCAATGCCACTGAGTTTGGCTAAAAGGTTACTCCAAGTTCAAGTAGTGAATTACAGAAAAATAGTTACTGTACCAGGTTTACTATGTGGCATTTCTGGCCTGGCACTGGCAGATGCTTTAGGTTTGGAAGGAATGTGTTGAGGTTCATATGAAACTGAAAGAAAAAAAAGCCCAGTTCATAACTGAATTACTGCATGCATCATTAATCAGACCACAGAAAGCATCAACTTGAAGACTACTCTGCAGCAACAATAACTTAAAAGACTCCAAAAATCAGACTGTAGTTAACATGCATGTTTTTTTTAAATAAAGGTGAGAGGGAAGTATTGCAGTTAAATGTTTAGAGTAGCTAGACAAAAACAGCAGGAATGCCTAGCCCTCTGCCAAAACAAGGAGTTCCCATCTCTATTATAAACTTATCTTGCCACCAACCAATCAACACTCTCTTCATCCAAGTCCTGTACTCTTGTGGTAAGCTGGACCTAAATTTTGTGGCAAAGTTCCCGGATTCTGCGGCACTCTGGTGTTGCAGACAGGAAATTTTGCAGGAACTTCTTTTAAATTACAGAATTGATGGGTTTAATGAATTCAATATGAAAAAGACTAATACAGTCAGTACAGAAGTTGCCGAGTTATTTATTTTGAGATTAAATTCAAATTTCAGGCAGTCCACACTTTTTCAGTTTTGATACACCAAAGACATTGCTACTGACAATGCCAGGTAGGAAGCTGGAAATTTTGGCAACTGGGTAGGTGGCAATTAGGGCCTCTGGCAGCAGTGGAAGCATGGGAGGCAGTTTGTGATTGTGTGATGAGCACATTAGTCGGATGTTTCTACTAAATGAACATCAGTGAAATAGTTACAGTAGCCATTTAAGTTATCATATTCAAGTTCCAGTCATTGCCTAGCACGGCAAACTGGGTAGTCTGCACCTCTCAGAGTTGTTGTTTTAGGGTGTCTGCAGACTAAGGACCTGTCTATATTGGGAATATCTGTATCAGTGCAGACCCTGAAGTAGCTATGCTATGTCAATGTAAAATGCATCCTGCACCCAGTGTAACACATCTACACTGGCAGTTTGCACCATTGTTGCTACACCTTAAATATTTCCAATATAAGCAGGACCTCAGTAAGATAACACGGCATTGGTTTTACGTTCTCATAATTTTTCCAAGATTTTCTTCAAAGCCACAAAGGCTAGAAACAAATTTCATTAATGTAATTAAAGGTTAGATTCTACAGAATCTACTGCCTGGGGTAGATTCTGCAGCGAACACCAAAGCTGAGAAATCACAGGATACACAGGGCACACATCTTCATTAATGTTTGTAAAATGGCTTAAATATGTAAAGCACTAAGTATTATCTATCCCAAAACTAACTACGTCATTCTTATATTGCTGCAATTGTTGTCACAAGTGGCACTTGGGACACTTTGATGTATAGAGCCTTGACATGATGACAGCATTATTACTTGGGAAATAAAACCCCAATATCACCTTTGTTTAATTCCTGCAAGATGTTTAATTTGTTAAACTGAAATTAGAATAGAAATAGGCCTGAACTGAAATTCTGAATCCAAATCCAGATCCCAAGCCAAATATCAGAGCTGAACTCTCTCTATATATAAAGGTCTGAATGTCCCCAGAATCTTGGGAGGTTTTGAATCCAAACCCAGAACTGGACTGGAATTTCACAACTAGACCTCAAGAAAGCAATTAAAAATACAAGCCCGGACAACCTGCAAACTTTCTGGTCTTTGAAGTCTGGATCTGAATTGGTTCAGATACATTTGTATCTTGTTGTAAGTTTTATTCCAGGCCTGCACACAAATGAAACCTATAATGCACTAGGATATGATTATGCTTCCACTGGGAAAATACACCCCTGTCCAGAGGGCCTGCACCAGGTCTATATATAATTCAAGTAGCACTTAAACCCTAGTACAAGGATTTTAGTGGAACTTGAGAGATACATAAGGCCTTGTGTGGATCTTTTGCACAACAGTGAATTTCATCTTTATTGCGTAACTGTCATGAATGAGGTCTCCAGTCAACTAAAGGAAAATCGACTCCTTCTTGGGTAAAGTATCAGAATTGCTCAGCTTGGTTTTATGATTCTTGCACTTAATTTGTTCATTACTCATTATGACATGTCACTGTTGCCTAATCTGAGGTACTGAGGACTATTTTTATTAATCATTTAGGATTCAATATTGCTGCCACTGCAGTCAATGGGATTTCTGCCACTGGTTTAAATGGGAATAAGATTTCACCCTTAACAAGTACAAGAAAAAGCTCTTGGACACATCCTGGGCACATATGAACACAGGATGGGATTTCTTCATGATCATTTCCCAAGTCACAGCTTCAGTACAATGAAACCAAATTCCTACAAAGAAAAGCAAAAGGAAAGATGAACAGCAGAAGAGGAGATGGTAGCACCAAACCAACTCGTATCTAAAAGCAAAGTGAAATTCAGTGATTAGTTATGAATATGGAAGCATGAAATGCCCTTTTAGAAGATGAAAAATTCCTCCTTGATGAAAAGGAAAAGTGAAGAGCTGACAATTCACTAAGGAAGAAGATTAATATCATTACCCATTGTAGATTTCGGATGTTCAAGAGTCTTAGTAGTGGCAGTAATAGAAGAAATCTTATTAGTGACTGGCACCGGAACAGGTTTCCTGGTTGCTGCTGGAGTAAAGGACATTATCTTGAGAGAGATGAAGGCAGATCTATACCTTTTAAACTGCTGCCCAGTGTCTGATATGCATACTTGGATATCAAGATTTTGGGACAAATACTCTACAGGATGACTCAAACCCTATCTTAACAGTGATGCTTTTGGGAAGGTTTTTGTCCATTGCTGATGCCCACGTATTGTTCAAATATGAACAATACGTTCCCCACCCACCCACCCGCCGCATCTTGTGCCTCTGTAGATTTTCAGTCTGGAACAGCTTAAGTGCATTGTGGGCTAACACACAGCTGATCTCCTTATAATAGCCGAAAATATTTGGGAACCAATGCTTTAATGTAACAGGGTTCGATCATTTACTGTCAAAAATTTCTTCAAATGGAGCAGGATGGCAAGCTCTGCAGGACACTGATGGGACAAGCAAAACCAAACTTTTCTCTTTCAGGCCCTTTTTAGTATATATTTTACAACTAACACATTTGTTTTGCTTCCCTTCAATTAGTTTAGTTCTGAATATTTGAAGCCAGCCAAAAGGAATATGTCGGTCGCAAACTAGATTAAAACACTGTAGGACTAAATCCTCCTTCCACCTCACCAAGCTGAATAGCCAGACTTGGCATGGGGACCTGGATGGAGAGTAATCATTTAGCCCAGGAGTCTGAGTATAAGTTACATCATTCTGCAGCAGCTACTGTTCCTTTCTGTACACCTGCTGTGGCAGAGCTCCTTCTCCGCCTTGGTGGGTTCTGCACTTCCTCTTAGCGGCGGGATGTGCGATTCCTCTCTCCCGGGGGAATTTTCCCCACCTTGTCTGAGCAAGGGTTTCTCCCGGCCTTCCTGACAAGGGAGTGGGAGGGGAGCCTCTTAGTCTCTGGTAGCTCCTTTGGGCGTAGTGATGGCAGGCTAGATACCCAGTTCAGTAACTCCCCTCTAGCAGGTCTCTTCCACGCAAACCTCTGGGGCCCAGAAGGGCTGTATGCCCTGTTGGGCAGGGTTCCCTTGCTCTCCACCTCTGTACCTGTGAGGTCTCCCAGTAGCACGCCTGCTCCCCACAGCTCCTATTGCGTGCACCTATCTGACTGGAGGGGAGGCTTTCAACAGGTTCTGGCAGGCCCTTGATTGGCTCCAGGTGTCCTAATTAATCTGGAGTAACCCCTGTTCAATTACCAGGGGAAAAGGGACCTGCTTATCCTGGGGCTAATATACCTGCCTTTTCCCACTCTCCTATAGCCGTCTGGCCTGAGCCTCTCACACTGCACAGTACAGGAGTCACTGGCCCAATCCCCGCTTCTCATCCATCTTACCACTGTTCCACCCCACACACTCACTAGCATGGGGATATACAGTAAGCCAACGTGGAGCCTGGCTCTGCAGCATGGAGAGAGCTCCCCAAATCCTGGCCCACTGTCCCCCTTCACTCCCACAGCACGTTATCACATTTAACATCTATTTAAAGGGAATGTGTCTTGTTACTTTTTCTGAGTCTTTCTCAGACCATCTTCTCAGTCTTACTGAAACTTTAAACCCTGTCTCATTCCCAAAAAAACTAACTATTTAGGGAATTCAAATACGAAAGTGACAAGTTATACTGTAGAAGACAAAATGCAAAATTCTGATTCAAACCTTGTGATTCATTTCTATAAGAGAAAGGAGAATTTTCTACCAAAATAATAATGTTGTCAAGATAAAGATAACTCATGTAAATACCTCAAAATAGAAAGTATTACTTAATATGCTGCAAAACAACAATCAGGTTAAACCTAGCAAAAGAGAATAGTGGCATACTGATCCTGGGCCCACTGAAAGCAAGGGCTCCTGTTGCCTTCAATAGTGCAGGATCATGTCCTCAATGAATGAACTGTCAAGATGAAATCCTGGTACCACTGACTTTAATGGCTCCAGGGTTTTACCCTCACTGTAGATTTAATCAGTCTCAATAACTGGGTATGGTTTCCTACTTCCACTTCCCACTTTGCTGTTAGAGTAGATTATCTTTTACCCTCATTAGTTACAAATCCAGTACTAAACTGACTGAAATTGTTAGCTAGGGAATATAATTGGAAGAAATCTAAGTCTGTTTCAGGCCATCTGAAAACTCCTCATTTCAGATCTTGCATTAGTCGTTATCATCCCAGTTAAACTGTGTGTGTGTGTGTGTGTGTGTGTGTGTGTGTGTGTGTGTGTACACACGCTTCAGTTTTATCACAGCTAGAATTTCTCCAATTCTCGCCAATGCCAAATTTGCCATGAATCTTTACATACAATTTCAAACACATCATAGTTTAATACTGTCCAGTTATAAATCAAGGGGCTAAAACATTTTTGTTACTATGCATCTTGCTCAAATACTGATTCATACATATGTTCCCCCCCCCTTATGGTTGATCCACTTTTCTTAGATTAAATTGAGAGCTCTTTGGGACAGGGGCTGAACAGTACCCAGCCATCTATGGTGCTAGAAAACAAATAAATGGATAAATAAAAAATGATTGTTTTCTTTTTAAATAGGTGAAAGGAAAGGAAAGGAATGAAAACTACAGAGCAGACCTATCTATTGATCTGTGTGTTCTACTTCTAAGGCACACGTCACTCGTCCAAACACCCTACAACAGTCGAGAACCATTGAGCATCCTACCCAAGGGACAGAGTTTCAAAACTGTTGAAAAAGAAAGGGACTTAAAGATAGAGCTGGTGGATTTATTTATTATGAATAATATTCTTTAAAAATGTAGCCCCTTTTTTGATTCACGAGTTGTTCTTTAACCCATCTTCATTTTCTTCAAATGTATTCACTATTTCTAGGTATTCATTGAATACTTTTATTTATCCGAACTATCACACTTTGAGTCATTTGCTGATGCTCTCTTTTGATTCTATGCAGCATTTGGTTTATCACTTATGTCTCATGGCACAGCTTCTCCTTCCTGAATAGATGAAAAACCTTTTAAAACAGGAAGGAATACTGAATAATGCATTCCAACTATGATTTTTTGGACAAGTGATCTTTCCTTTTGAAATTGACGAAGCTTTCAAGATTTGCAAACATACTCATGAAGATGAGGCAGTTATCTACAAACTTATAAATAATAATAGTTAAAGTTTGCCATACTTGATGCTTTTCTACCTGAAACTATTCATAAATCTTTATTTTAAACACTGTTTACCAACCTGTAGTTTAATGGGACAGTGTTCAGAGTTTTTTATCCTTATTTATTAATTAGCTACTTTATTTGGTCAGAATCTGATCCATGTAATAACACTGTAGTTATTCTAAAAAAGCAAAATAGAGCAAAATAAAGGGTGGGAGAAAAAGGATTTAGTTTGCAAGACTGCTTATGATGCTAACAGATTTCTAGCAGTTTCCATGGACACGTGTCCAAAAAAAAAAAAAAAAAGTAGTCACGAGTCAGCATGGTTCAAACAATATGGAACAAAATGATAATAGCAGAACATACTGTAATTACCCAGTTTTGTCTTGGGTTCTTCTGGATGGAGAGAGACTTTAGGTTTGGAAGGAATTCGTTTTGTTTTACTGGGTGCTGAAAGGAAGAAAGAGGGGAGATTGTAATCCTAAAGTTTTGAGGAAAGGAGAGAGTACTTACCAGTAACTGTTGCTCTTCGGGAGTCACATCTGTACATTCACAATCATGGGACGTGGAACCCCTGGCACTGAGCTGGAGAACAGCCTTGGAAAACCACATCCACTGTGGTGTATGTTCATGTGATAGCTCAAGTGAGGGTGATGGCATCACCCTACTCTATATAAGGAAGTGCATCCACCCAGCCAGATGCCTCAATTCCTTTTCCTAAACCGGAGACCTACTGCTATACAGAACTCTGAGGTAGAAGGGAAGGTGGTTGGGTAGTGTGAATACACAAAGGTAATTCTCAAAGAACAAAAATTACTGCAAAGTAACCTCTCTTTTCTCCTTTGAGGGCCTCTGCATATTCCCACTTGTGGCAGATTAGCAAACATGATGATGGTGGGCAAATTCTTAGATAAATGTTGCCTGTAATCTGCTCTCCCAAACTGGACATCAAAGTGCAATGCTAAATCCAACGAGTACTGTCTGGTGGAAGTGTGCACCAAACTCCAAGTTGCTACTTTGTAAATTTCCACCAGGGGAACCTATATAAGGCACATCATGGATGCCATGGTGGCTATCATAAGTCTTTAAACAAGGGGTACTTGGTTGCAATAATGCTCTATACAGCTCCTAATCCTAGGGTGAAACACTCTGTTTGGTAACAAGTTCTCCCTGACATCTCTCCCCTAGGCTAAAAACAACCCATTAGAACTTTTAAACAGCTCAGTCTTTTCCATGTAAAACCAGAATGTCCTTTTTATATTTTGAATATGGAGATGTGATCCCTATGGGGCCTGAGGAAAAACACAGGAAGGAAAATACATTGAGATAGGTGGTAATCTGAGACCATCTTTGGCATGAAGCTGTCATGGGACCTCCTGGTGACCTTGTCCTTGTGACCAAAGGTAGTGCTGAGACTGGAGAGACAAAGTGTATCTTGGGTCCCGTGTAAGAGGATCTCAGCAGAGGTTGGTATCGGTACTCTCAATGCGCCCAATTTAGTATCAGGCTGTAGGATCCCTGGTATGACCAGTGGGCAAGAGGTGCAATACTTGAAGCCCTTTCAGGGCTCTGTGTGGTCCTGGTGAGACTCCCAGGATAAGAGCAAGCTGTTTAGGTTAAGACAGGCCTGCACAACATGCGGCCCGGGGGCTGCATGCGGCCCGAGTGGGCTCACTGTGCGGCCCGCGGGGGGTGAGTAGGCAAGCGGCGGGTGAGGGAGGGGGGCTGAGTAGGCGAGCGGGCAGGCAGTGGCGGGGAGTGAGTAGGCGAGCCGGGGGGGGAGGGGCTGAGGAGGCAAGCGGGTGGGCAGTGGCTGGGGGTAAGTAGGTGAGCTGGAGGGAATGGGGGGCTCAGGAGGCGAGCGGGATGGCCGTGGCGGGGGGTGAGTAGGCAAGCCCGGGGAGGAGGGCTGAGGAGGCGAGCGGCGAATTGGTGGCTGACCTGTTCTACTGATCTGGTCTGGCTCCCATCCCCTCTCCAAGGGTTGCAGCTGTCTGGAGGTGCCTGCCTTCCATGCCTATCTCATTCAGTCAACAGGGCAACTGATTACAAAGTGGGGGGAAGATCTTATTCTACTTCTAGCAAAAAGACATTTTTCTTTTACCTTAATTATGCTACCTTAGGGGCCTGCTATAACATATTACCGAGGTTCAATACTGCTGTTTCGGTGGGGCGGCGCTGGGGTAGGAGGGTTCGTTTCCGCGGGGCAGGCGGCACTGGGGGGAGGGTTGTTTCCGTGGGGCAGGCGGCGCTGGGGGGGAGGGGGTTGGCCTTAGCTGTTTTCTTTGGAGTAATATGGCCCTCTCCGCTTTACGAGTTGTGCAGGCCTGGGTTAAGGTATCCTGTACTACACTACACTAATTACAAGAAAAATAATAAGACAGACTAAGGAAAGATCTAACCTGAAGGCATGAAGGTGAGTTCCATTTGCTCTCTGCTGTTGGGAGGAAAGGAACTGAGGTGGTTGGGGGACTGCATTCTCTTCTACAGAGTAGGGTGATGATGTAACCCTTGACTGTCATCTCTAGTACAGCCTCCCAATCAACACAGCTCTTCAAGGCAGCTCCACAGCTCAATGCCAGGTTTGCCAAATCCCACAAGTTGTAATGCAGAAAGGTCTTGGGAGAACACAGGGTTTATACCAGAAAGACACAAAAGAGAGTTTGTGCATGCCTAAGTCTACATTGGGCAACAGTGGCACAATGTGGATATTCACAAATTGAAAGGCACTGTATAAAATGACTATTGAGAAGGCAAAACAAACTTGTTATGTAGTTGGGTGCAAGGGAGAATGTGCCTCCTAAAAGCAGCTCTCCAACTTCCTGTTCTTTTGTGAAACTGGAGAATGTTCTAGCATTAGCAAGAAGAAAAGCGATTAACACAGGTGAGCACAACGGCTGACTATGGTGGGCTTAGCAGAAAGCACACTTTTCGTGTAGTCTACACATCTTTATTGCCCCAAATACCATAAAAGATTGTTTTCACAATGAAGAATGAAGAGCACATCTTCAGTGGCTTGTAGAGCTGGTTGGAAAATAGTCATTGTTGCAGAAATTTTTGGTTTCCATTGAAATTTGTTTTTTTATTACATTTTCAAATCAGCTCCAGGGCAACAGACAAACACCTTACCAGAAATAGGATAGAGCTTCAGGATTAGCAATGATAGCTCCAAATGGTCTTCAGGCACTTATGCAGTAACCTGACCTGGCTCTTTGGGAAGTTAGTGCCACAGTGCACAGAGTCTGCATTAATTTGAGGCATCTTGTGTAGAAGCATTTGAACTTCAAGGAAAGAAGACAACCATTGCTATTGCACAAGTCCTAATTTTTGGTCAATTTCTAGTGACATTGGGATACTAATGGGAGCTTGATCAATGGGCATCATGCCTCCTGGCTAAAGGCCAGATTGTGATCCTCTTACATTGAATAGTACCTTATCCCTCAAGTAGTCACATCTGAATAAGGGAATCCCTATGGAATAAATGCAGAATTCACAATAATCTATATAGAGAAGGGAAGATGGGACAAATCATTCAAAGTTCAGTGATGAATAGATAGTTATTCTCAGGATCCCATCTAGACTAATCAGCGAGAGTAGTAATAGAGAGATGATAGACAAGACACAATTGCACAAACATGCAATCATACCGATTTCTCTGTAGTTAAATGGAAAAACAAAGTGACCATGCACTGTGGAAACATTATTACCTAGTGTTGTCCTTGGCAGTTCAAGGGGGTTAGAAAATTTAGGTGTATTGCTTTCCAAATGAATTGCTTTTTCTGCTGATGAAAAAGAAAGAATTTAGAGATACATACATGGAAAGTAGCAGTATCTCTAGAAGAGATAGACAAAATTGTCTTAATGATACAAGAGTTAATTTTGAACAGTGCAAAAATCTTTCTAAGGAGCTGTAGTTATAGCGAAAATGTTTTAAAAAGTTGGCTCATAATAACTTATGCAATTCCAAGACTTAAATACCACTAAGTTAACAAGCTTCAGTGGGAACTATTTGTCTTGAAGTGGGTAATTTAACTAGCAATACTGGAAAGAATTATAATAATGTTGCTTGGACTCTTACAATACTGTTTAAATAATATCTCATTACACTATAAAATTATGTATCTTTTTAGCTTTATGACTTCATTATAAACCATGACTTTTTAAAATGTTTTCATGGCTTTATCTTTGTTCATGCAACTCCAGGCAAGTCTGGGGATGCATGTGATATTTTCTTTCCTTTGACCTACATCACAGGTTAAATTCAACCATGGTGTAAAAACATGGTGCAGTTCGACTGACTTCATTTTGTATCCACCTGCTTATCTCCAGGCCTGAGTTTCACCCCTCACAGTTCTACAATTTTTGATAAGCCTCAACACATGCTAACTATCACTGCATCTGTACTCACCCTATAGCAACAGTTGAAATGGTACAGATTGATAACCTATCCTCAAAAGCAAAGCAAGAGACTTTTGATTAAGGGACTTTTAAATTTATGGGCCAACCGGGGTCCTGTTGAGCAAGTGTTGGCCAATTCATGATTTCAGGGGGAAACCATGTAAAAACTTGATTCCAACCCCAAGCCCTGTGCAACTCGGTGATTTGAGCTAAGTTTTGCTTCAAGCTTTTTTTTATTTTTCCAAATTAACATTCCAAGTGTAACTCAAGGGATGCAAACCCACACTTTGCATAATCCTCCTGAGAACTGAATCTGCTGAATTTCACATAGGATGCCTTCAAAACAAAATACATTAAATTACCAAAAGTTATAAATTATTGTAACGCTTGGCATGGAATGTAATTACCAGGTTTAGTTCGTGGCATTTTGGGTCTGGCAGATGGTTTAGGTGTAGAAGGAACAAACTTTGTTTCCCAGGGAGCTGAAAGAAACAGACTAGATTATAAGATTTTTCTTTTAATTCTTTTCCTTAGAAATGGAATCACATTCCTCAAGCCTGTGGTGAAGCAGTGATACTTCAAAATGGCTTCTGGAAATAAAATCAGTTTTAACAAAGGCCTCGCAAAACTGTCAAGAAAACTTACTTGCCCAGGTACAAAAATGATTAATTTGCCCTTTACTATAATGATTGCTAAATAATTAAAATATCGAATTGTGTTTTACTTGTTCATCAAAAAATTATTCTGGGCAAGCTATGAAGTTGAATTTTGCAAGACAAGTCTAAAATATATAATATATATTATATTGTATATATTCCTGAGTTGCCGATCAATTTTATGCAACTGACCAATTTAACTAGATGAGGTTTGAAAAGGTAACATGAATTCTTAGAACTCTCAGTTATTCAAGAAGAGAAAGATTCTGGCACAGGTAGAAAGCCACGAAACGAACAACATGCAAAAGTGGGATTATCTCACAACTGCAGCCCCTGGATTCTATTTATAAAAAAGCAGCACTGATTGTAGGAATGGGGGAAATATTGGTAAGACTAAGCAGTTCTGCAAATCCTGAAGCTGTCTTCCCATAATTGCAGGGGTTGAAACTGTAGTTAGCCAGTCTGTATGTTAGCCTAAGGCCTTATGCTGGGAGGCAAAGTCTGTGAAAGTTGAAGGTGACCAGTCAGTACCTCAGAAGACATGACCATTAATTTTGCCTATTTTATAAAACAAGATAATGAGGCTGCTTCCAAGATAGATTCAGGAGGAAGAGCTTCATTTCCATAAACAGAGTGGCAATGAACTCCTATGAATAAGTATATGTGAATTCACCGAGAAGAGGTTTTCAAGCCTAAAGCATTATATGACAGATACCTAGAAGCAGGATAAAGACTAATGAATATTTCTAGTGCCACAAATAGATCTCCTTAAAGAAGATTAGGTTTTTTTAATATAAAGAAAAAATCCAAAACTTTCCTTTGAGAAAGTCTCCTTACCCACCTTTGCACTTAGTCTGTCAATAGTTACTTTTGACATACACTGGAGGTGAGTGGGTGGTTGTCTTTTTGTGTGTGATCGCAACAATTTTCAAACAATGAAGGCAAATTCTGTTTACAGAAATGCACATATGCCTCCTATTGAATTTATTCAAGGGCAGATATTTTATCCTTCAATAACATTGATAAAAACCACTATTTTGTGGACAAACTCAATTTAGAAATGAAACTAAGCTCATGAATGTGAGTTTGGGTCTGTTCTTACAGTATTTCTCTCCTAACAACTCTCCTGTATAAAAGAGATAGATCCAGAAACAGAATGAAGTTGGCATGATTAGCAGTGATAGTATGAAATGGTCTTCAGTGATGGAATTCTAATGATGGCTTGAACAGAAATACAGATTGACACACAGCTACTGAAACATTTGTTACCTAGTGTCGTCTTTGGCCTTTCAATAGTCTTTGAAGCTTTAGGTGTACTATGCTCCAAAAGTGGTGGCTTTTGTGCTATAAAATAAAAAGAATCCAAGCATAATTGAATAGTACAATAAAGAACATCAATAATAAGTTAAAGATGTGGGAGGTTTAAAAGAGCTCATCTAGTATTTCCTACATTCCTTTTTTAATATAACATTAAGTATACAAAATAATAGAACATAGATTGGATTGTTGAACATCTGGTAACATATGATCACCAGTACTTGGATCGTGAAGGAGGCACTCCCCTTTTTGATCTTGAATAGAACTGTGACAGGGATCCAATTGTTTCTGATCAAAGGAGCAGAAAAAAATAGCACCA
This sequence comes from Trachemys scripta elegans, assembly GCF_013100865.1. Classification (NCBI taxonomy): domain Eukaryota; kingdom Metazoa; phylum Chordata; order Testudines; family Emydidae; genus Trachemys; species Trachemys scripta. Next base: position 152,735,460 of record NC_048298.1, read on the forward strand.
CAAGACACTGGTTATGTCATCAAGATCATACGGCAAGATCCAGCACACAACTATGGACCTCGTAAGGGGCTCCCCTTCTGTCAATCACAGCTCTTTTCACTGAAAGGAAGCTCCCCCATCATGACATCCTGGAAGCAAATGAGTAGAATGTATGAGGCATCAACATTGTGCTGGGACTAGCGATGTGTTGTATGTACCTCATAATTGTACACAGCAAGGCAGAAGTTAAAAATATAGTTAAAAACACAAGCAAAAAGTATTCCCAGATTTTTTAAGTAAGCTATGAAATTTTGAAAATTCTTTGCATTTTATCACCAAACTCATGTTCAATAGTCTGATGATCTTGAGTCTTGCTCGGTATGGATCAGATGCCTGTATTCTGTTTGCTTCCTTTGTAGCAACACCATAGGATATTTTTTAAAGTATCTTCCTGATATATTGAATTGTATAAATGAACTACTTAATTACCAGGTTTCACATGCTGCACTTCTGGAAGAGGAGATGGTTTCAGTTTAGAAGGAATAAGTGGTGCTTCATTTGGAGCTGAAAGAAAGAGCTTCGTTTATAACTAACTACTTCAGGAATCATTTAAGAAACTGCACATGCCACAAGTTTGCAATGAAGAAGAAATAATTCAGTATGGAACGTGAAAGCCAGCCGAGGACATCGGCAGTCAAAAGAGAGTCAGAGATGGAGTATTAAATTGTTGTGCATTAATCAGAAATAAAGTCAATGTTCCAAAGATGGCTACAATTTTAACAATTAAAAACATAGACATGAGGGAGATAGACGATAAAAGGATGATGGAGCTCTCCATGCAGGTTTCATAGTTGATAGTTTTACTGCTTTAAGAATAGTATCACTAGCATCAACTACATTCCTACAGAGAAGTGAATCAAAAGGTGTTAATGTCTTTGGTGACACAGGAAAAACAAGAATCTAGAAGTAGGATAAAGGTTAATGATTCAATGATGAAATGATTTTATGGAAGAAATGCATTCATGTGGGATGGGATGTTCTCTGATTAAACAGACACAATGTGACCATTCACTGTGAAAACAACAACATTACCCAATGTTTCTCTTGGCCATTCAAGAGGACTAGAAGTTTTAGGTGAGAAAGATTCCAGAGTAGGTTCACTTGTTGCTGCTGGAAGAAATGTTGACAGTTACAAGAGAGCAAAGAGCTTATGGAAGAAAAAAGTTGCTTCATGGGTAAAACAATTTTGTTCTACAAGAAAAACTGAAGTATTCCACTGATTCTTGGACATTATTTTCAGTTTATCAGTTTAGTATGTGTTAGAGATGAGCTCAGCTTTTTGAATCGCACTGTTATGGTAACCATAAATCATGGTATCTGTGAATGTGCAGAGATTTGGGATGTTTATTTAATTCCTTCCTGCCTTCACAAAAATAAATTTGGACTAAATTCTCACTATCTGAATCATTGCCAGGCATCAGATTTTAGGTCCTCACATGGCTTACCTTGTTATTTTGAGTTATGTTGCCGCACTTATTAAGATGACATGGAGTAACACAAAGGAATAGAATAAAACATGTTGTGCTGTCAATTACTCAAATACTGACAACAGATGATATTTGGTCCAGAAAGCTGACAATTGATTCAATTATTGTCACAGTTCCGGAGAATCAGGTGTTCAATTAGTTAAATAACTTAATGCACCTAGGATATGCTTTTCCTTCATATAAAAATTATAATAGTTCTACAGTACTTATCTACAACTTTACCATCTACAACATAATGTTAATAGAATGTTTTGAATAATTATTACAGAATACAATAGTACTTTTTAATATTTGTTTCATAGTGTTATCCATGCAGCGTATCTTTCAAATTACTGACAGGAAAACTGACTGGTATGAGTTGCCACACACAACATAGCTGTAAGACAACACAAGTTAATGCCAGTTTCTCTACAGCAATACAATTTGGATGCTTGCTAAAAATTCAGCTCTAAGGGCCTGATCCAAAGTCCACTGAAATCAATTATAAGTCTTCCATTTATCTCAGTGGGGTTTATATCTGACCATGAGCCACTGAATAGTAAAGACTGTGTAATAATTATTGTACCTGGTTTGAGATCTGTTCTATCAGGCTCATCGGATGTTGTGGGGTTTGAAAAAACAGGATGAGTATCATCAAAAGCTAAAAAAAAGAAATGGGTAATAATGTTTATTATTTTTTAAAATTGAGATTTTAATCTTCTGAGGTACTCAGTTAAAACTCAGTGGTTCAGCCAATCTAATGAGTGAGCATATCTTACACTAGCAATGGAGCAGTGCTAATAAGGAATGAGATCTAAAGGTCAGCAATTAAAATTACAGTTCAACTGGAAACACACACAATGCAGTGAAGGCTAATGTTTACTCAGGTGGTTCATTTCATAGGTCTTTAAGCACCCTGGAAAGTACAAAGACAAAAAAGTTTCTGACGCAATCTTCTAGGATTCTATAAGCATCAAGTATTCAAGGAACAATGGCAATAATGTGTCTTTAGAGCTGGGCAAATATTGCAAAAAATATTTCTGCAAATAGTTGCTTTAATTCGCACCTCATTAGTGCTTTGCTTTCTCTGCACATTCTGTGATGGAGTTTTACCAACATAAATGTTAATGGAAAGGAAGCAATATCATGTTAATTATGTAACAAATTATCAGGGCCGGCTCTAGGCACCAGCCGACCAAGCACGTGCTTGGGGCGGCACCTTAGAAGGGGCAGCCAATGTTGGGGCGGCGGGGGGGCGCTCAAGGGTTTTTTTTTGTTTTGTTTTTTTGTTTCGGCTGGACAGTGCAGGGGTGTTTCACTGGTGCGGCGCTGGGGGAGGGGCGGGGGTTTGGGCAGCCAGGAGCGGCGCTTGGGGGTTTGGGCGGCCTGGCGTGGCACTTGGGGGTTTGGGCGGCCCGGCGAGGCGCTGGGGGGGGCGGGTGCGGGGGTTTGGGCAGCATGGCGCTCAGGGGGTTTGGGTGGCCTGGCCCGGCCTGGCGCTCTGGGGGGGGCGGGGTTTTTGGCGGCCCGGCACTCCGGGGATTTGGGCGGCGCGGTGTGGCACTGGGCGGGGGAGGGGGTGGGTTTGGGCGGCCCGGCGTGGCACTGGAGGGGCGGGGGTTTCGGTGGTCCGGCGCGGCGCTCGGGGGCGGGAGGGTTGGCGGCGCGGGGGCGGGGGGGTGTGTGTGTTATGGCAGGGTGGCGCTCTTCTATTTTTGCCTGGGGTGGCAAAAAAGTTAGAGCCGACCCTGCAAATTATATAACTATATTTGAATAGTGCATATTCACAGCGAAATGTTTGTGACCAATCCATAAAGTTAAAAAATAATAGCCATCAAATTTTTGAACAATTTTCAATTAAGTGTGATCCGCTCATAGATACTCTATAAGCCGTAAAAGAAATGATTAATTCATCAGATAGATAATTCATTGCAAATTATTTACTCAGCTCTATGCATGATTCACCGGGCTTCATCAGTTACAAGAGAGTTAATAAACAAACAAACAAACAAGAACACCCCAGTAAATGCTCTTGACACTGGTGTTTGTAAAATATATGAAGGAAATACCTCCAAATGATATAATATTCTCCAGTCTAGCCCTTTATTCTCCAGTCTCCATATACGTTTGTAGGAGAAAGGGATATTGTTCAGCATAAGTGGATAACACAAAGTTAATATGTTCTCTGACACAGTTTTAAATGTGATCTACAAAGACAAATAATCAACCTGGTCTGTTCCCTTTATTTCTTTATGATGTAAGAAGCCTGAAACACTCCCTCCCCTAACATAATGAGCAAACAAATGTTCTACTTGTATTTTACCTGGCAAATAGGAATATCAAGTCTTGTCTTCCCTGTTTTTGCCTGAGGACTCTTGAGCTGCATGTGAGCTCTCTCATTACTTTCCTGAATGGCAGGGGGTGTTAAATCTTTAACAAAATGAGTTTTCTTCTTCAGTGTTTGCCAGGAGTTTAAGTTAAATAGGTTTTAACAAAAACAAACCAAAACGTTTTAAACTGAGAAAATAGTATTTCCCCTAAATTGTTCAGGGTTCATTTCCAGGGTGCTAGTGGTATCATAACTAGAATAACTGTCCTGCCATCCATACAACAGTTTTCCAGGGGGGCTGGGGGGGGGGAGTTTAAAAGACTTTCATTTCTAATGCTAAAATAAGCAGGGGAAAAAAACTCTTTTTAGGGGGCAGGGGGAAACCTTTCAGACCTTCTTCATTTATTTTACAAACACCAGCAAAACCAAAACTTCTTTTGCAGCTAGCCTTTAATGAACAGACCATAGAATCAAGGATGTAACTCTAGTGTAAAGGCAGATATCACCATTGAATGGAATGGGCCCTATAACTGAAAGCTGAAGAAAACAACAAGACACACTACTTTCAGAAAAAATCTTCCCCTCAGAACCCAGTTGGCTGGCTGTTTTCTCTATCTAGGCAAGTTTCTAGTGTACTGTAATCCATGTAAACTTTAAATATAGTGACAGTACTATTGCCAGGGGAAGCTAATGACTAGCATACTCAGGGAACCCAGAGCTCTGACGTTACCAAAGGAAAAGAAAGATGAAAGTAAACTTGTCTGTATGCTAGAATATAGGCAGGGAGAAAGCTGTGGACTATCTGAGTAAGTCTACACTGCAAAGTAAAACCGCAGCACTGCCTCTGAGCCCAGGTCAATAAAAATAGCAATGTAGACATTCCTGCTCAGGCTGCAGCCTGGGCTGAGACCCTCTCCTTTGCCAGGTGCCAGACAGCACAGATGTACCCTCTGATTCTGCAAAATAGCGGATAAAAGTCATTGTGGTCTCAGACTTGGGCTGAAACTTAAGGTTTACAAGTGGCCATGATAACAAGTATTGTAAAGTTTATCATTGGTTGCTTAGCTCAATTAGTTAGAGCAAGGTATTAATAATGCCAGCAACCAGGCGGCAATCCCCACAATGTCTGCAGCTTTGAAAAAGAGACTGGTCTTGTGGTTAAGGCACAAAGAAAACACAGAAGGGGCAAAGAAGATCTGGGTTCAACTTCTTCCTATATCATAGAATTTCTGGGTGACCACAGGAAAAAAAACATTTAATCTCTCAGTGCCTCAGTTTCCCATCTATAAAATGGGAATAATATTTCCATTCTCCCACCTCTGGTCTGCCTTAGCTGTTTAGATTGTAAACTCTTCAGAGAACAAACAGCTACCATAATGTGGACCCAATGTCAGCAGGGTCCTCTATGTATTATTATTATACAAAAAACATCCACAGGTCTGAGGAGGAACAGGGAGATGCCAATAGATCAGACCTCATCACTTCTAATGCCATGAAACTGCACAAAAATTCCCCCCAAAACTAAAGAACAAAAAACCCACAATGTATCACTACTGTTTTTAATGGTTTGCCAACAATGTGTTTTTCTGGGTTTGTGAAACAGCAACGTGTTTTTCTTTTTTACATTAGGTAAAATGTAGTTTCTGTATATGGACAACTATCATTTTTTACAGTTGAATCCTCAGCAGGCAAATAATTAGTAGTTTAGCACAATTTCAACACAAATCTTTTAACTACCTATACTTTTTACCTGAAGAAAGAGCTCTGTGTAGCTCATATGCTTGTCTCTTTCATCAACAGAAGTTGGTCCAATAAAAGATATTACCTCATCCACCTTGTCTCCCTAATGTCGCAAGACCAACACAGCTACAACAATAGTACAAACTACATTTTTTACACTCATTTTCAAATCCTGCAAGATGGACACTCATTCCTACTTTTCATCTATGCAGAGAATTTTTGTAACTGGTTGGGCTGGACTAGTTGAAACAACCACTTAATCCAAACCACATGCAAGCTATATGTGTAAAACTTGACATCTTTAAACTATTTAATTTAATAGTCAACAAATGTTACTTATTCACAAAAGCCTCTTTATATCATAAAGACAAAAACAAGATTGGGGAAGGAAACTCTCTTAAAAGTTACAAATGAATTTCCATTCCATTCACACAAGGTCAACTGAAAAATAACGGTGTTGGTTATCAACATTAATAAGAAGCAAGTATGCTAAAGGGTGGCTGTTAACTACACCATAGTTAAATTTCTGTGTAAAAGTGCATTTTCAAAGTGCTGTAATATATTTAGGGCCTGATTAACCATTGCTTTACTACAGTTTTACACTGAAGTAACTCCATGGAGTTACGATGGCATAAATCTGGAGTAACACAGTAGTGAAAGAGGCCCATAGAATGGAAGAGCTCAAGAATGGATAGGTAGGCTTAAACATTCAATATTTGATAGTAATGCCTGATCATTTATTTACTAGCTCAGTGATCAGTTTTTTGCCACTACCACCAAATTACATGAGTTTATTAAAAAATAGTAGCTCAACATCCCTTCTTCAGGGGAAAAATGGCAAAGCTGGTGCTTTAGTGCAGCACTCATCACCTTCTGGATCTGGTTTGAAAATGCAAGTCAACACCAGCAGCTTATAAACAAAGAATCAGACCTCACTAGGCTAGATGTTCCAAAGTAGTCTTGTAAATGCAAACAATTGCAAATGCGGACTACTACCTTCTAGTATCAAATAGTCTGATACCAAGTTCTAAATTAAGCATTGATATCATATTAGTATTTTGTCATTTGTTCAATTCCCTCAAAATATGCAAACATTTTTATATTTGGCCATCCATGTTTTATTTAAAATGAAAAATGCCAGACAGGTTCACAGTTTCATCTTCTCCCCTATCCCCACTCTCTTACATGGTGCAAAGTGTATGACCCACTGTAAAAAGAGCATGTGTATGAGTCTCTGCCATGCAGAACAATTTAACAGTGGAAGTTAGACGTTTGTGCCATTCTGTCAACATACGGAGAGGTTCATTACTGAGCCTCTAAGCCTTTAAGGTTAGAGACATGTATATTTTACACTCATAAATGATTGTTCTCAATGAGGGGCGTTGACTCCAATTTCCAATTGAATAATAAATTAAACTAATAAAATGTTAATTCCTTGGTTTAAAAGCCATGCATTTCCTGCTCCAAATTTTGAACAGGGCTCAATCCTGCAAGCTGAGCAAATGCTATGGTAATAAGCATGGCATAAAACCTTAAACACAGAGAAGTGAGGAGTGCCCATAACTCTCACTGCAACAGTCAGGGTGGGGTATGGGTTTGGGTAGAACTCTGCATCTTGCAGTAACAAGCTCTGAGGCCCTTTATGCCCTGCTCTTTATCAACCATCCACATTCCTAGAGACGCTCTAAGAGTGGAATTCTATAAAAAAACAACAACCCCTAGATAAGAATATTTAAAGACACTGTCATTCATTTGGTGCAGTAAGGTCAAGAGAAGTGGTGAGCAGCACAAGATTGCTTAATAACAGATTATGAGCCTTTAGAGAACAATGGGCTGTAATTACTAGATATGGTTAGCGCCTTTTCTGAAGTTTTGGGTCTTGAAGGAAAAAACTGCATTTTTTGAGAGAAAAACTAGATTACAGTTTCAGAAATCATAACAGAATGCTTTGTTAAGCACAGAAAACATATGCCATCAATTTAGTGACAAAGCGGTTGGTCAGCTGCTAAGTCTTCTTTTACATTAAAAGTCAGTACATTCCACAGTGCAGTCTAATGGCAGCAACTTGAAATTGCCTCAAAGGTTGGATGGAATTCTCAGCTTTAAAAGGAAATAGAATATTCTGTTCACACAAAGACAACAGACGTGCACGGTCAGAAACATAAGCATGGGTACAGCTGCACGCTACATGTGTTCAGTGTGTTCTGGAACAGATGACTGATTAAGACATTTCATAATGTGTCTGAAAAAGGGAAATAAAAGAAGTGTAAAGAATAAGCTTTGACAGTATGAACGGGAGCTGAACTGAATTCTGTGGTATAGAAATCTAAAAAAAATATGATACTATACACCGAGAAAACATCGTCCTCATTTACCAGCTTCTGCTTTACTAGCTTCATGTGTAACAGGTTTTGGAGTTGTTTGAATAGTTACTGTAAGAAAAAAAATAGATCCATTTGAGACTGTCAGATCCTATTGTACACCTCACAAATAATTTCTTTATATAGTTGCCATTTTGTATTGCTATGTAGTTTAACAAAATTGCATTTAAGCGTTCTGTGCAGTAAAGAATGGGACACAATTGTGGATTACACTTTTTTTCAAATGCAAACGGCCTTGGAACTAAGGAAGCCATAATTAGTGACATTATAGCCAACCTTACAGGTTATGTGGCATCAACTGTGATAGATTTATTTTCAAATAAAAGCTTTAGATCGGATTCTCCACGACTTTGTACTCTGTGCAGTCATTTATCCCTGTACAAAGTACATGTAACATACCAATATGTGAATTTGTTAGCTTTTTAACCCCCTTTGCACTCATTTTTCACAGGGGAAGAGGGCTACACAAGGTAATTTAGTAGAGAATCAGGCCCTTACTCTGTATTCTACATTTTATTGATTTACATACTACTTTTATTATCAAATCACTTTCACAGCAGAAACAAGGCCTGAGTTATCTGTGAGAAATAGCAGCTTGCTACTGGCGTGAGGTAACTGGTCACTCTGAGCAAAGTTTTCAAACCTGGGTGCTTAAAATGAACATGCAAATCTATATTGAGACTCCTAAAAAAAATGGCCTAATTTTCATAGGTGCTGAGCGAATGTAGCTACCACGGATTTCAGTGATATTTGTCGATGCTTAGCATTTCTTCAAATCAGGACACTTAAATGTAGGTGGTGAAACATGGATTTAGATGTTAACTTTAGGTATCTACTGTAAGCCGGGTACAATTTTAAGGCACTAGGATTGTATACTGTAATATTCTGTTATATCCATTTGTATATAAATGGTCAACAGCTACTGTACTTAAAATAGTACTGGATGGTCTTGCAAATCTAATAAAGATATATGAGAAATTTCATCATAATGATCCAGGATTCTAAAGGTGTCATGCAAAATGTTGTAAATAAATATGCTACTTCATACAGCACATACATGTCAACAGTATTATTGTTCCCAAGGTAAGTCATACAGGGTAAATTAAACTAACCACTTGACTAAAAACACAGGGATGTCTCTTCTAAATTTACCTGTCGAAAGAAGGAAATATAATTACCAGATTCGGTTGGTAGCTTTTCTGGGACTCCAGATGGTTTGGATCTTGAAGAAACAAACTGTGTTTCATCAAAAGCTGAAAAGAGAATCTGAATTTAAAATGTTGAGGGACTTCAGAGCTGATGGGACAGCATGACACTCAGCTACAGCCAAGTTGCACATTTCAAGATGATGCTGACACAGGGGAAAGCAAGGTGGTGGATGGGCTGAAAGTCAGCTGTGAGATGAATGTGTAATATGAGCAATGAGGTTGGTGACAATATGTCCTTTTAGCAGCCAGCCATTAAATCAGTTCAGAAAATGCTTTTCAGGTGATGATTATGAGGAAACGGTTGATACAGAAGGATCAATCAAAAAGTTTTGCATGTGGGATTTTGAAGCCAAAGTGTTTGAGCAAATCTTAAAACTGTCTTTAGCAGATAGAAGATATGCCAAGATGATGGAAAAAATAACTGAATCATATATGATTTACCCATCACTGTCCCTGGGGTTTTCATGGAAGGAAAAGATGTAGATTTCAGGGCTGGTTTCTTGATAGCTAAGAGCAAACATGAAAACAATCCTGAGATATTGGGATAGGCATTCTTTGCACAAGTGGTACCAATTCATAGCTTTAAAACAGAAAAAACAAGTCCATATTTGGTTCGAGGGTTTTTTGTGTTTGTTTGTTTTAAATCATTTGAGTTTTTGAGAAGATCTGAATTCCTATTGGGGTTTATGAAAAAAATCCAAATATTTGATTTGGGCTCATTTTTAATGAGGATGACATAAATATATGTTAAAATTGGAACTAATAAACTAAACTGTTTTCTGTTTCATACAGTAGTTGTCTGCTTCCACATCTATTTTCAATCAGATTCTGAACGACTCATTTTATCAACAGATATGACTCCATGTTACCACCCTGATCAGCAGAGACGGGAATAGTGATCTTGGACATTATGCAAACAAATACCACATGATTCACAGCTGTTGGCAGCAGGACTTTTATTAATTGTATTTATACACAGTAAGAACCATGTGATATTTCCCAAAAGTATCACACTAAACTGCAGGTGTATAAAAAAGCTGTCTTTTTAAAAAAGTTAAAATTCAAAGTAAATTGGCCATCCACAAAGTTTCTAAATTTAGAAGATGCCTCTCTGTGGTGTAATCCAAATACAAAAATAAATAAGAAAAAACATTCTGGGGAAAAGTAGGAAAAAATTTAGGTAAAACACAACTAAAGATAAATTTACAGAAACTAAATTTTACTGTATTTGCTGATCTTATGAGAGATCTGACACATTCTTGATTCAATTAATATAAACCCCACTTACTAAAATGTAACTTTTTTTAAAAAATGTAACATTTTAAAAAGCATTTTAGAAGATATTCACTCGAAACAATAAGTCAGATACTGTGCAGAAAAGTAACATGGTATCATAGGCTTGTAAGTGTACTGGCCTCTCTGAGAGTATGGGACGTTTCCCATTTATTTCAGGCAGAATGAAGCCAAAATAATACACTTTAAGAAGAGATGCACAAGAATCATGCTCAAGGTTTGGAAAATCCGGGCTAAATGACCTTGATATTCAAATTCTATAGACTGGAACACAGTGTCGAGAGCTATAACAAAAGCATCCAAGCCCCAATCCTGCAAAGTTATTCAGGTGAAAAGCCCTTAGCAACCACATGTAATGGCACTGACTTCATCTGGTATGTCTACACTCAGGGATGCTGGAACAATTTGTATAGTGGGGGTGCTGAGAACCACTGAACGAAGCTGTAGGCCCTGTATATGATGGAAACCAATTCAAGCTGGGGGTGCGGAGCACCCCCAATTCCAGCACCCATGTCTACACTGTGATGAAAAATCCTGTTGTACCAAGTCTCAGAGCCTGGATCAGCTGACTTGGGCTCCCAGGTTCGAGCTGTGGGGATAAGAATTGCAGTGTAGACATTTGGGCTTGAGCTGAAGCCCAGCCTCTGAGACTTTCCCCCCTCTCAGGGTCTCAGAGCCCAGGGTTCCAGTTCAAGCTTGAATGGCTACACTGCAATTTTATCGCCCTGCAGCTTGAGCCCAAGTCAGCTGACCTGGGCCAGCCTTAGCTACGGGTCTTTTTTTGCTGTGTAGATGTGCCCAATGAGATTCTGACCGTGCGGATCTCCCTCCCGAAACCAGGGCCCAAACCAGAATAATTAAATCACACTTCATGCTACGTGGTCTCATTGGAAGACCTCAAAAGTACAATTTAGAGCTAACCCGAACGAATTATGTGAATGAAATGCTAGCCTTGCCAGTCTATCACTATTCCATTTTTTTACCTTTATTTATGGAAAGCAGGTGTGGGATTAGATTATTATTAGTAGTATCCCTAATAATTTTGAAGTCGGTAGCTATATTTCAACAAACCAAGTTCTTAAATATTACTGAATATCCTCTCTCTTTAATACAGACTTTAATGGCTTTTCTAGGCATACAACTAGTTCATAGTCACTCTATGCATCCGAAGAAGTGAGGTTTTAACTCACGAAAGCTTATGCCCAAATAAATCTGTTAGTCTTTAAGGTGCCACCAGACTCCTTGTTGTTTTTGTAGATACAGACTAACATGGCTACCCCCTGAAACTAGTTCATGGGAAGATGGGGTGTAAATCTACCTCATGCTAGCCTGCCATGCACTAACTGTTCATATGGACCCTGAAGTTGCTCATTAAAACTTTCCTATGCACTTTGAACTAACCCACTTTGAAATGAGAATAGATCTAAGTGCACTAGGGAATTTTTAGGGCATGACAGCAGAGTCCACACATACGGAGCGCAGCATGCCAGCGTGAAGCAGATTTACACCTCAGCTTGCTGTGCACTAACTGCTCATCAAGATGAGCCCTAACTGTATCTTACTGGATCTCTTCCACTACAATAGAAATAGATGGCTAGGTTCATTCCATAGGGGAGAGAGCTGCTGGCCTCAAGGCAAATCCAGAAATGCTGTGAGAAATTATAATAAATCAGAAACAAATTCTAAAATCCATATGAAATTTCTACTCAGTCCGAACTCACACTGAAGTCTATGGGAGTTTACTTAAGTAAAAATTTCAATATTAGGGACTTCTTTTGCATGAACTGAAAAGTACATGCTCTAAATAAACTGCCACTATCACATGACAGGCTGTTGTAGGATTTAGTGCAAGAATTAATTGACTCAGTACTGTCTCAGGGGAAAGAATACTGCTTACCTCACCCGAGTGTTAACTAAGCCTGATCATACTTAAGCAATGAAATTCAAGTTCACAGCATTACAATGGGGTCTTCTGAGTTCATCTTATCTATAAACTTGCGAGTTAGAATTTAGTTGTGAAATCAGTGAAGAAAAAATATGCTCTGTCACAAATTCAAAATAAAAGATTAAAATAATGTAAGTCAAAAAATCAATCAATAAATAAATATGCTGTAACTCTTGTTAATAATCGTTAGACTTTTTCACTAAAATATTAGTGAGGGTCACTAGCTCACTACTCTAATACCTTAGCATGGGCAAGGATAGTTTCCACTGGACTCAATGGGAACCACACAAATGCATCCATGGACAAAATTATGCCCTACAGCAATTGTGGAAGGGTTGTCAGGTTCTCAAGCACAACAGAAGTTGTCATAACTATAAAGAGAAGGGCAACAGCCCTCCTGTGTACAATACTATTGTCATGGCTCCTTTTATATGGCAACTATAAAATCCCTCCTGGCAAGATACTTTCAAATCTTGGTGGGGGAAAGGCTTTTGTTTGTGCCCTTTGTTTTAGTGGGAGTTCGCTCTTGGGACTGAGAGGGACCAGACATCAATCCAGGCTCTCCGAGTCTTTCTGAACAAGTCTCTCATATTTCAAACTTGTAAGTACAGCCAGGCAAGGCGTGTTAGTTTTATCTTTGTTTTCTCAACTTGTAAATGTACCTTTTGCTAGGGTGTTTACCTCTGTTTGCTTTAACTTTGAACCTAAGTCTAGAGGGGATTCCTCTGGGCTCTTTAAGTTTGATTATCCTGTAAAGTTATTTTCCATCCTGATTTTACAGAGATGATTTTTACCTTTTTCTTTAATTAAAAGCCTTCTTTTTAAGAACCTGATTGATTTTCCCTGTTTTTTTAGATCCAAAGGGGTTGGATCTTGATCCACCAGGAGCTGGTGGGAGAGAGGAGGGGGGATGGTTAATTTCTCCTTGTTTTAAGATCCAAGGGGTTTGGATCTGTATTCACCAGGGAATTGGTGAAGAGTCTCTCAAGGCTACCCAGGGAAGGGAATTAGCACATTTGGGAGTGGTGGCAGCGGACCAGATCTAAGCTGGTAGTTAAGCTTAGAAGTTTTCATGCAGGCCCCCACATCTGTACCCTAAAGTTCAGAGTGGGAAGGAGCCTTGACAGAAGTGCTATGGCCTAAGGGTAAAAAAATCAACTGCCAATTCTGGGTACCCAGCTGGAGACGTATTAAAGGGGACTGATGATCAAAGGGTGAGCCCTCAACACTTTATGAAAATCAGGCCCTTTTAAAGTGTCCCAACAGTTGAAGCAACACAAATAACTATTCATATTTGAAAATTTAGGCCATAGGTAAATCGCTAACAAGAAGAAGCTAATAACTTCACTAGACAAATCAACTATTTAACAAAGTTATTACACAGTCCACAACTTTGCTGTTGGATGGAATGATAGTTCAGCTGTGAGATACAAGCCATCTCTGAAACTGAAGGGGCATTTACAAGGAAAATACTAAGCCCATGGAACAGATCTTTCACAAATAAAAGTTTTTATACCTCTATTAACTTAAAGGGACCTGTGACAATTTACATGAGCTGAGGATATTCTCTACATCTTCACAATTCTTCTAAAAACATTTGTAAGTAAATAATTTTGAGCATCGTGTCACTAAAATCAAAACAAGACTTATGTGGAGTCACAATTTTGCAGTAGAAAAATTTCCTGGCTGTAGCATTATAAATCATACAACCACATTATTGTAGCTGAGGTATTAAAACCAAAAAACCCACCTGGGCATAATACCAACAAATCTGACTTAAATAATATTTGTTTCGAAGCTCTCAACTTTAGAAATAAGGCAATTAACAGGTTTTGTCTGTAGTATTTTTGGCGTATCAGATATTTTGGAACCAGAAGGAATCAGCTGCATTTCATTAGAAGCTATGATAAAAGAAATAACCAGGTCTTTATTTGCTATGGGTCATTGGGAAAACATAGCACAGAATTATTCCAGCACACAGAAAGTTCATGCCTGAAGCCAGCAATATAAGAATAGGCTGACCACTGAGATACAGTTTCATAAATAATGGAAAGAAACATTGTGGAAAGACAGAAAGGAGATTGGAACATGAATATCCTCAGCTCTGTCCTGGACCATCATATGAAGAATCACCTGTCTAAGGAAGACAGAAATAAATATTCAACAATGAAACTTTATCTGCTTTGTAGTTAAGCAAAGACAACCATGATTTAGTTCTCATAAAAGCATCCTCTAAAGCAGTGCAGCCAAACAAAGTTAACCTTGCCAAAGAAACTGCAAAGGAAAAAAATGGGATTAAAATAAGCTGCAAACAAAACAAAACAAAACCATCACCATGACATAATGTTCCCCTGGGCTTCTGAAATGCAGGAGGTGTTTTAGGGTTAGGAAATTGTGGAAGCCTGTTTGGAACTGCAAGGGGGGTGGGGAGAAAAGAGAAAGTACAAAATTGATGTAAGTCAGTAGAAATCTGAAGAAAAAAAGTGTTTGTTAACACTTGCAGTTCTCTTTGTATAGTGTAACAGAGACAGAAACAAAAAGACCCTTGTCCCTACATTCCAGTGCTGGTGAATTCAATACAACCTTTTCTTTTATTACTCACCTATATACCTACTAAATACACAGTTGCATACATCATTCCATGACTATTCATGTCTGCACCCCTCTCTGGAAAATGAGGCCAAATTATCAAAAACTATCTCTGGACTTTTGTTCACAATTTTGCATAGATTTGTGTGTACAATACAGAGAGTGAATTTAACATTTTGACATTTCTTAATGTAGAATTGTGACTGCAAGAAGACTGTGGATGCTGCTACTAACAACAAAACAAAAATGAGAGCAATTTTGCAATACAAAGTTTGTGACCAGGATTTTGTATAGGACACTATTTTTTTCCTGGTGGAAAAAAAAAGACTTCATGCCATGTTAAGCCGCAGTCACTCATGACAGTCATACAAATGACATTTGTATTTTAAATCACAATTTGATGCCATCAGACAATCTTCCTTGAGTTTTTGATGTTTTGAGTATTTATACATTTAAATAATCAGTTTTGTAATATAACACAACCTGTGTAACCTGTCACAACAGGAGACTAAAGATCGTTTCTAACTTCACCAATGTAGATTTGCATTGCTTTTACCTTGAAAAGCTGTTTTTGTGATTTTTTCCCCCCATGCTAAAAGTGAGGGCCATTAAAAATGGAGCACATGCCATTCTGCAGAGATGTCAGAAGCATAGCATCTCTTATTCTAAATATAGGGAGATACTCCTGTTACTGAAGGAATCCAGTGAGGTGAATTTATTATTTTAATGGCACCTACTGTGCATAATAATGTTACAGTACCTGTGGTTTACAGTGAAAATTTGTTTCCATGTTGTAAGTAATATATTAGCAAGGAGGATTTCCTTGAAGAAGGATCTTGAGAGAAAACCAAGGAGCTGGACGTTTCTCTTGTATCTCTACAGCAATATTACTAGTGCTACACCTAGTTACAGACATCAAGAGACATACAGACAACCCAGAATTCGGTAAAAGGCAGGAAAGAATATTACTTTGAATATGAGAATACCTGGTATACCTATCAAGAAAACTTTACCAGAGACTATCATCTCACAACACCAGCCATAGCACAGCTAGGCCTACACAGCCTTCTGTACTACATTTTATCTGAGATATGTAAATTAGTAGCTGTAAGTGTAAAGTAACCCAGTACAATTTAATTAAGATTTTCTGTGGAACAGCTCGCTTCTAAAGTGTTGTAGTAAAAGGTAGGAGAATTCTGGAGTGGAAAAAAGAAGAAAATACTATATATAGAAGCTAAGTAGTCATCAGATTAGTTACCCGGTATGTTTTGAGTTTGTGCCAGGTCAGGTTTAGGAATTGATTTTGTTTCTTCAAGTCCACTGTCAGTTTCACTGTGAGCTGGAAAAAAGAATCTAGACTTAATTTTGAATCAAGAACATAACAGCAGCCATACGGGTCAGACAAATGATCCATATAGCCTAATTTCCTGTCTTCTGACTGTGGCCAATGCCAGGTGGTTCAGAGGGAATGAACAAAACAGGCAATCATCAAGTGATCCATCCCCTTTCATCCTCTCCCAGATCCTGGCCAGCACAGGCTAGGGACACTCAGAGCAGGGTGTTGCAGCCCTGACCAACCTGGCTAATAGCCATTGATGGACCTATCCTCCATGAACTTATCTAGTTCTTTTTTGAACCCTGTTATAGTCTTGGCCTTCACAACATCTTCTGGCAAAGATTCCACGGGTTGACCATGCATTGTGTGAAGAAGTACGTGTTTTGTTTGTTTTAAACCTGCTGCCTATTAATTTCATTGGGTGACCCCTACTTCTTGTGTTATGTGAAGAAGTAAATAAAGTTTCCTTATTCATTTTCTTCATACCAGTCAAGATTTTATAGACCTCTATCATATCCCCCCGCAGTTGTCTCTTTTCAAGCTGAAAAGTCCCAGTCTTTTTAATCTCTCCTCATATGGAAGCTGCTCCATATCCCTAATAGTTTTAGCTGCCCTTCTCTGTACTTTTCCAATTCCAATATATCTGTTTTGCAATAGAGTGTCCAGATCTGCACACAGTATTCAAGATGTAGGTTGGGGGAGGGATAGCTCAGTGGTTTGAGCATTGGCCTGCTAAACCCAGGGTTGTGAGTTCAATCCTTGAGGAGGCTGCTTAGGGATCTGGGGCAAAATCAGTACTTGGTCCTGCTAGTGAAGGCAAGGGGCTGGACTCAATGACCTTTCAAGGTCCCTTCCAGTTCTAGGAGATAGGATAGCTCTATAAAATAAATCATGGATTTATACAGCGGCATTATGATATTTTCTGTCTTGTTGCCTATCCCTTTCCTAATGGTTCCTGACATTCTGTTAGCTTTTCTGACTGCCACTGCACATTGAGCAGATGTTTTCAGAGAAGTATCCACAATGACTCCAAGATCTCTTTCTTCAGTGGTAACAACTAATTTAGACCCCATCATTTTGTATGTATAGTTCGGATTATGTTTGTCAGTGTGTATTACTTTGTATATATCAACATTGAATTTCATTTGCCTTTTTGTTGTCCAGTCACCCAGTTTTGTGAGGTCCTTTTGTAACTCTTCGCAGTATGCCTTGAACTTAACTGTCTTAAATAACTTTGTATCATCTGAAAATTTTGCCACCTCACTGTTTACCCCTTTTCCAGTTCATTTATGACTATGTTGAACAGTACTGGTCCCAGTACATACCTCTGGAGGACATCACTATTTACCTCTCTCCATTCTGAAAACTGACCATTTATTCCTACCCCTTGTTTCCTATCTTTTAACCAGATACTGATCCATAAGAGGACCTTCCCATTTATCCCATGACTGCTTATTTCTTGTAAGATTGTAAGCTTACAAGCAATCCTTGTAAGCCTTTTTTTTTCCCTGAGGCAGCCAACAATCTATGCCAGGGGTAGGCAACCTATGGCATGCGTGCCAAAGGCGGCATGCAAGCTGATTTTCAGTGGCACTCACACTGCCCGGGTCCTTCCCACCGGTCTGGGGGACTCTGCATTTTAATTTAATTTTAAATGAAGCTTCTTAAACATTTTAAAAACCTTATTTATTTTACATACAACTATAGTTTAGTTATATATTACAGACCTGTAGAAAGAGACCTTCTAAAAACGTTAAAATGTATTACTGGCACGCGAAACCTTAAATCAGAGTGAATTAATGAAGACGCGGCACACCACTTCTGATAGGCTGCCGATCCCTGATCTATGCTATAGGATTAGAACAACTTCTGCAGTAGCACAGCTCCACCATCATTAAAACTCATAACTTTAATTTGAGAAGTGAAATCCAACATGGATACAATTTTGGATTTCTTTTGTGGCAGTTTTACACAGACAATAGAAAAATAAAAAACCCCAAAGAGTAAATTTGAGATCTGGAGCTCATAACGTGTCTTTGCAAAAGTTTGCCAAATTCAATACTTAAGCTGCTATAAACAAAATTTATAATACCACAGTGAGATATATATATATATATATATATATGGTTAGGGAAAGTGTATAAAAACACTTCCCCCAACCATACTGGACTGTTTTATTAGTCTAAAACTGAAACTTTATGATGGAAAGATTCACCTAGGTTATCCTCAACTCTTCCCTCTGTCCAGTAATAATATTACATTATACTTGTTAGCTGTTATTCATTACTATTACGTCTACTGAATTAAAGTAAAGCGCTTGTAGCGTATGGAGTATTTGTTCACCATAATTAACCTCAATTGCTACCCATATTTTATTGGGCTAGTGCACGACCACGTGCACACACTACTCCTGTTGATCTTTGGGTGTGGAAGGACTACAGGGCCAACTTATTAAGGACCAAATTCTGGCAGTTGTTTTGTCCAGCAATAGATGCCATCCAGAAAACTGATGCAGAGCAAGGGCAGAAGTTTTCTATTTCATTCTGACTCACTCCACGTAACACTCTGTGCAACAAGAGCTGCAAAGGGACATTTCAAGATAGAATCGAGCTGAGTGTCAACAGTGTTGCCAAATCAGATTTGGTGTTTTTCTGAAAGCTCCAGTTCATAGATTTTAAGGCCAGAAGGGACCATTCGATCATAGACTCACAGACTTTCAGGCTAGAAGGGACCATCATGATCATCTAGTCTGACCTGCACATTGCAGGCCACAGAACCTGACCCATCCACTCCTGTAATAGGTCCACAACCCTAACTTCTGGCTGAGTTACTGAAGTCCTCAAATCTTGATTTAAAGATTTGATTTAAAGTTACAGAAAATCCAGCACTGTCTATAGTTCAAACCAGCAAGTGAGCCGGGCCCCCTGCTGCAGAGGAAGGCAAACCTCTTCCCCCACGGTTTCTGCCAAACTGACCTGGGGAAAACTTCTTCCCAACCTCAAATATGGTGACCAGTTAGACTCCGAGTATGTGGGTGAGACCAGCAGCCAGACACCAGGAAAATAATTCTCTGTAGAAACTCAGTGACCTCCAAATCTAGTGTCCCATCACTGGCCACTGGAAATATTTACTAATAGCAGTCACAATAAGGATATATGCCATTGTATTGTAGGCAACCTCATCACATTCAGCCCCTCCATAAATTTATCAAGTTCAGTCTTGAAACAAGTTAGGTTTTTTTGCCACACTTCTGCCCTTGGAAGGCTGTTCCTGAACTTCACTCCTCTGATGATTAGAAACCTTCATTTAATTTCAAGACTAAACTTCTTAATGGCCAATTTCCATCCATTTGTTCTTGGGCCAATATTGGCACTTAACTTAAATAACTCCTCCCCCTCCCTGGTATTTATCCCTCTGTTATATTTATAGAGAACAATCACATCTCCCCTCAGCCTTCGTTTTGTTAAGCTAAACAAGCCAAGCTCCTTAAGTCTTCTCTTGTAATGCAGGTTCTCCATTCCTCTGATCATCCTAGTAGCCTTTATCTGCACTTGTTCCAGTTTGTTCCAGTTCCTCTTTCTTAAACATGAGAGACCAGAACCTCACATAGTATTCCAGATGAAGTCTCACCAGTACCTTGTGCAATAGTAACAACTCTTCCTTATCTCTACTGGAAATACCTTGGCACAAAATCAGAAAGGCTAAGGCACATAATGAGTTACATCTAACATAAAGGGGACATAAAAGGCAATAAGAAGAAGTTCTTTAAGTACATTAGGAGCAAAAGAAAGAACAAGGAAAGTGTAGATCCTCTGCTTAGTGGGGAAGGAGAGCTAATAATTGATGATGTCAAGAAAGCAGAGGTGTTTAATACTTATTTTCACTTAAAAGGGTATGAAGGGGACCAGATGCTCAACACAATTAATATTAACAATAAGGGAGAAGGAATGCAAGCCAAAATAGGAAAAGAACAGGTTAAAGAATATGGACATAAGTTAGAAGTATTCAAGTCTGCAGGGCCTAATGAAATTCATCCTATGGTACTTATGAAGCTAGCTGAAGCAATCTTGGAATCATTGGAAGTTATCTTTGAGAACTCATGGAGGATGGGTGAGGTTCTAGGGGACTGGAGTAAAGCAAACATAGTACCTATCTTTAAAAAGGGGAACAAAATGGACATGGGGAATTGTAGACCAGTCAGCCAATCTTCGATATCTGAAAAGATACTGGAACGAATTATTAAACAACGTTAGCCCCTAGATGATGATAAAGAATAGCCATCATGGATTTGTCAAGAACAAATCATGCCAAACCAACCTAATTTCCTTCTATGACAGGGTTACTGGATTAGTGGATAGTGGGGGAAGAAGTCAATGTGATAGATCTTGATCTAATAAGGCTTTTGGCACAGTCCCACATCATGTTCTCATAAACAAAGTAGGGAAATGCACTCTAGGTGCACTTTTTATAAGGTGTGTGCACAACTGTTGAAAGACTATATTCAACAAGTAGTTATCAATAGTTTTCTGTCAAACTAGGAAGGTCTGGTACTAGTCAATATTTTCATTAATGACTTGGATAATGGAGTAGAGAGTATGCTTATGAAATGTGTGGATGACAACAAGCTGGGAGGGGTCACAAGCACAGGATTAGAATTCAAAATGACCTTGACAAATTGGATAATTGGTCTGAAATCAACAAGATGAAATTTAATAAAGAGAAGTGCAAAATATTTCATTTAAGGAGGAAAAACCAAGATGGGGAATAACTGGCTAGTGGTAGGTTACAGTGGAGACAACCTGAGTATGAATTAACAATGTAATGCAGTTGCAAAAAAGGCCAGTGTATTAACAGGAGTGTATTAACATTCAGCAGTGTATTAACAGGAGTGTTGTATGTAAGACATGGGAGGTAATAGGAGTGCTCTACTCAACACTGGTGAGTATTGTGTCCAGTTCTGGGTGCCACACTTCAGGAAAGATGTGGACAAATTGGAGAGCTTTTAGAGGAGAGCAACAAAAATGATAAAAGGATTAGAAAACCTAACCTATAAGGAAAGGTTAAAAAAACTGGGCATGTTCAGTCATCAAATATGTACAGAGCTGTTATAAAGATGACTGATCAATTGTTCTTCATGTCTACTGGAGGTAGGACAAGAAGTAATGGGCTTAATCTGCAGCAAGGGAGATTTAGGTTAAATAGTAGGAAAAACTTTCTAACTACAAAGGTAGTTAAACTCTGGAATAGGTTTCCAAAGGAGGTTGTGGAATCCCTGTTTTAAGAACAGGCTGGACAAATAGTTGTCAAAGGGGTTCTAGGTTTACTTGGCCCTGCCTCAGTGCAGGGAGCTAGACTTGATAACCTTTCAAGGTCTTTTTCAGCCCTACATTTCTATGATTCTATGAAATAATCAATGTGTGCCTTATTTCTAATTTTAATTTGTCTGGCTTCAGCTTCTAACCATTGTTTTTTGTTAATACTTTCTTTGCTAAATTAAAGAGTGCTTTAATTTCCAGTATTTTCTCGCCATAAAGGTACTTATATACAGTAATCAAGTCACCTCTCAAACTTCTTTTTGATAAATTAAAAGAGTTCCTAGCATTCTGTGCCACTGTACATTTAAAAGAAAATGAAGGTTTCATACAGAGCAGCTGCTCAGATGCCACAAGGGCCACCGAAGCAGCAGCAACTGGAGGACTTCATTGAACAGCTGGTACCCACAGTAGAGCACCGAGAGCTAGTTTCAAAATGCCCTTATTAGCTGCCACAGATAGAACTAAGGCACGTTGCAGTGGTCCACCTACCTTTTCTTTTTAAATCTGGAGTAGTCATTGTACAGAACTGTTTTCAGCCAGAACACAGACTCATGATAATGCTCTATTTTGCATTGTAACGTGCTTCTGTTTTGTGGCCAGTGGTAAAGAACTAGAATTTGTCTCACTGTCAGCAATGAGACAGCTGGAGATTTGATCTTTATTTACAGCACTTACAAAAGTTAAAACAACAATTCAGCCAATCAGAATTCATCATATTGATCACTAATATATATCATACATTCTAAAAAATAAAGAAGTGTTTATTTCTGGCAGTTCAGGCTTCTGATTAGTGAAATACTGAATTTTCTCTCTCTCTCTTTTGAAGGGCCTGTAGATGCCAATCACCACCAGCACAAGGTGCTGGAAAGTGACAGTCTCAGCTTCAGAAAATGAGGGTTCAATCTTACTCCTACAGATTTCAATCGGAGCAGGGCTGTGCCCTCAGTAAAATGGCAACCATGTTGGTACTGAAAAGAGCATTAATTCTCTTCAGGGACCACATTATACTACACCACATGTGTAGATTTTCAGGAAATGTTTTTATATTGTTTTATTTTCACTTGAAATAAATAAATGTATGCAGCAATATTCTAAGAGACTAATGAGAACAACAGGTAAAAGAGATTGCCATAAGAGCAGCAATTTGCATTTCATAATTTGGAGATATTACATTATCTTTTTATTGAACCATGAATTATTCAAGGCAATTTGAACATTTAAGTTGGGGTTTGTTTGTTTTTTAAAGGCACTACAAAGTATTAAAGTAAATTGCTAGATTTTCAAGTTATATTTATTAGGCCTATTATACATAATATTATGCAGCCTATTGAAAAAACTTTTTTTTTTTTTTTTTTTAAATACCACATCCATGAAAAAGAGAGATTTCATTAAGGCAGCCTTTGGTAGCCCTCACGCTACAACAAAAGTAGCATAA
This sequence comes from Trachemys scripta elegans, assembly GCF_013100865.1. Taxonomy (NCBI): domain Eukaryota; kingdom Metazoa; phylum Chordata; order Testudines; family Emydidae; genus Trachemys; species Trachemys scripta. The sequence goes on from NC_048298.1 coordinate 152,758,536, forward strand.
ACATAGTACTTACCCAGTGTGTTCAATGGTAATTCAGTCGTAGGTGCTATGCTAGATTCTGCGGATTCCAGTTCATTTTTACTGTGAGCTATGAGAAAAAAAGAGTTATTTTTTTCTTTCAGTACACATTCACTTTACACTTTGTCCACAACACGCTAAGCATGCTTCAAGCCAGAACTGACCAGACTGGTTTAACAGCTGTAACATCTCATTTCATGAAGGTAGCATGCTATATGATGGGGTCTAAAATGGCTGATACCACTCAAGAAAGATCTTGGAGTCATTGTGGATAGTTCTCTGAAAACAATGTGCAGCGGCAGTCAAAAAAGTGAACAGAATGTTGGGAATCATTAAGACAGGGATAGATAATAAGACAGATAATATCATATTGCCTCTATATAAATCCATGGTATGCCCACATCTTGAATACTGCGTGCAGATGTGGTCGCCCCATCTCAAAAAAGGTATATTGGAATTGGAAAAGGTTCAGAAATGGGCAACAAAAATGATTAGAGGTCTGGAATGACTTCCGAATGAGGAGAGATTAATATGACTAGGATTTTTCAGCTTGGAAAAGAGACTAAGGGGGGATATGATAGAGGTCTATAAAATCATGACTGATGTGGAGAAAGTAAATAAGGAAGTGTTATTTACTCCTTCTCATAACACAAGAACTAGGGGTCACTAAATGAAATTATTAGGCAGCAGGTTTAAAACAAACAAAAGGAAGTATTTCTTCACACAATGCAGTCAACCTGTGGAACTCCTTGAGAGAGGATGTTGTAAAGGCCAAGTTTATGACAGAATTCAAAAAACGACTAGATAAGTTCACGGAGGATAGGTCCATCAATGGCTATCAGCCAGGATGGACAGGGATGGTGTCCCTAGCATCTGTTTGCCAGAAGCTGGGGAATGGATCACTTGATGATTACCTTTTCTTTTCATTCCCTCTGGGGCACCTGGCATTATTTCACCCCTGAGGCCCAAACAGTTATATGGCCATTATAAAAACTAAATCTTTGGATGTTTTCTGCTGTGGAATGGAAACCAATGCCAGAAAACCAGATATTGCAACACATGCTGCTTCTTTAGGACCCAACTCAACTTCCACCAAAGTCAGCAGAAGTGTTGCAACTGACACAAGTGCAAGATGGGCCAGGAGTTCTTACAGAGAAACAAATCAAGCAAGTTAGCTTTCTGAAAGCTTGTGACAAAAAGTCATTGACAAGGGATAGAAAGACAATTTAAAAAAAAAAGAACCACTGTACTTTTCTGTCGTACTTCAAAGGTTAGCCTGTCACATGGTTCAAAAGTAATCATAAAAAAAGGACAAAACACACTCAGAATTCATGGGGGTGTTTTTTTGTTGTTGTTGTTGTTTTTTAAAGGGGTCAGCTGTTTTGCCTTTTCATATGATATCTGAATCTGGCAGTCAAGTTAGCGGAACCATGTACATAATAAAATAAGACATTTCAGGTTTGTCCACAATTAGAATAAAATAAAACAGGCTATTTGATGTTTTTTATTGCATGCAGCAGAGACTCAGGCCACTGTTGTAATAAAAGGAGTTCAGGGAGCAGTAAGCTTAAGGGTTAAAATTAACATGGAGAAAAAGATGGTTTTACCTGGAGATGCCTCTGATTTCTCTGAGGCAGCAGACACGGTAGGTTTAATGCTTTCCTGAACTGATTCAGTAGTAGCTACAAAGCAAAAGGTTAACACAATTGAGTGAGATAAGGCTGCTTAATGTCATGGCATGCAAGGCAGCAAGAACGGGTTTAAGAGTCAAAGGATTTATTAATCACTAAATTCCTGGATAGTAAAACCTGATGTGGAATTACAGTGGTGGCTCTAAAGAAACTCTTTACACACTTTAGCAAGTTTTGCACCAAGATTTTAATGCATTTTCTATTATAAGTACTAGGCAAGTGCAGAGGACTACTGCAGACTGAAATAACCTACCTATTTATCTTCGAAATAATGGCAAATATAGTTTCTTTTGAATAACGTACATAATGAATTCCTGGATGCAGAGTGGTTTGTGGGTTTTTTGTATAATCCCTTTGCTAGAATTCCTCTTTGTGGCAGAAAGGCATTCAGCAATAAGGGAGTGTGTTTAGTGGTCAGAGCAGGGGAGATTTATGTCCAGAAGCTTTTGTGATAACTCACTGTGAAACATGGGCAAGTTGCTGAACTGTTCGGTGCCTCAATTATACTATCTGTAAAATAGTGATAAAAATACTTACCCACCTCAGGATGTTGCAAGTTTTAGTTAGCTCTTTACAAACTTCACAAACAAACACTTTGTATGAAAAATGCCATCTAAGAGCAACATATTATTATTATTCTCACTAGGCTGAAGGTGTTCTGTTGGGTAATTAGACCAAGAACATTTATTAGGAAAGGAGCCTTAAAGAGATTTATTCATATCAACCAGCATATCCACTTTGATAAATTGTCAGCACAACACCTATAACACTCTGTAAACTTACAGAATTGATACATAACTTGTGACGTCATTCATACGCAAAGATTCTGCTAACTGTTGGCTTGATCCACCTCCCATGGAGGTCCATGAAAAGATTCTCACTGACTTCAAGTGGAGTTCAATTGGGACTTAGGAAATAGAAGAATGTGCTAGTTGTTTGAAAAATGTGAAAGGGTGAGGAGACATAAGACAGCATTAAGAAATATGGGTTGTAGTGTTAAGAGAAAAAAAATTCCAAAGTGGAAAATACTGAGAAATGAGGGATGGAAGAGATCAGATCATAGAACAGTCTCTCTATGGCATTTCAGACCAAAGGGGAAGAGAGATGCAAATGAGAAAATGGTGGGATGCCTGGCTGCCAAAAACACTGAGAAACCCTAATCCTTCTGGTAGAATAGCATTTTTAGTTGTGATGACTAAAATCTGAACCAAAAATACAAACAAAAATCAAGAAGCTAACAAAACAGGTACTACACAACTCAGTTATCCTGCTTATTGTTATATCCCATCCCTCACCCTTCATTTGTTCGTTGTCTATTTAGATTACAAGATGTTTGGCAAGGATATTATCTTCATTGTACGTGTTACCATAGCTTGTAAAACACTGTTGGCAATACACAATAAAAAGTCCATAAAAGTAAAATATAAATATAACCACCTCTAAGATGGATGACAGTAGTTAATACAAGGCACACTGTACAATGTTGGGAAAAGGCAGTATTTTATATTTAGTACACATACACAAACATACGTAGGCTATATATAAAGCATCAATATGAGAGTATAGCACTGAACGTGAAATGATGGATTTCTTGAACTGTGTTCTTATGACTTTTTTTTTTTTGGACACTCACAATTTTCACGGTCAAGGACCTATACAAAGGATTACTTAACATTTTAACTTTGACCTACACCATACAGCAAGTTAGTTTCCTATGGGTATAGTGTGCTTCAGAGAGCACTATACCTTTGTCCTATAACACAACAGCTTTTAATTATTGATGAAAGTAAGCATTTATCACGGTCAGTTTCACCTTCACAAGAGAATACACAAAAGAAGTTAGACAAATATTTAGGTATTTTTTAAAAAGTTGAACATGAGGGAATCAGAACTGAAATTCTTGCTTGAATGCACAATAATTCAAGTAAATATTAACTGTGCTAGACAGAAATGCCATACAAGGAACATTGGCATATCACTTCAAAGGATTTTTTTTAAACTCTAATGCTGGCAACATAGAGAAGTATACATTGTTTAACAGAAACAATGACACAAACAGAAGGTGGGACTACTTGACCATTTGTGATGCTAGTGTTCTGAACTCGAAAGATATCTGAAAAGAATGATCACTGCACAAAGAAAAAAATATGGAAGCAGCCCTCAAGGTGAACTATGAAAATATGAAAATACATAAAATATTTTAGTAAATAAATATAGAGAATGTAATGATAATAATAGAAAAGTTTAACAATGTTTTTATTTGGAGCAAATGAACATACAGTCAGCATTTGCCAACAGTTAACATATAATTGTATTCGACATACCACATTATCCTTCTATTCTTAAATTAGGAAATAACTAATAATTCTGTGGTATTTGTTAGCAAATGATTTTTTTTTTTTTGAGTGGCACTACTGTACAGTACATAAGTATACACAACTGCTGGATGTAAACAGGAAAAAAAATGAACAGAGGAAATGAAGCATTGGCATATATATGAGCTGCATGCCTATCTGCTTATGCAAGACAACATGCGTGAAAGCCGTGCATAGGATTTGATTTAAAAGACAAAGGAATTTAAGTGGATGCAGCTGAGGTTGTTTGAGAGAGAGAGAGAGAGAGATTCTTTGAGTCACTAGGGCCTGGTCTACACTAGGAGGTTATGTCGAATTTAGCAGCGTTAAATTGAATTAACCCTGCAGCCGTCCACACAACGAAGCTATTTAGTATGACAGAAAGGTCTCTTAAATTCGATTTCTGTACTCCTCCCCAACCAGGGGAGTAGCACTAAAATCGACGCTAATAGCTCTGGGAGCTATCCCACAGTGCACCACTCTGTTGACACTCTGGACAGCAGTCCGAGCTCGGATGCTCTGACCAGCCACACAGGAAAAGCCCCGGGAAAATTTGAATTTCTTTTCCTGTCTGGGCAGTTTGAATCTCATTTCCTGTTTGGACATCGTGGCGAGCTCAGCAGCACTGACAACGATGCAGAATTCTCCAGCAGACAGGGCCGGCTCTAACTTTTTTGCTGCCCCAAGCAGCAAAAAAAAGCGCTGCCCCGCCAAGCCCTCCCCTCCCCCCACCGAGCGCCACCCCGCCGGAACCCCCGCCCTGAGCGCTGCGCCCCGCGCTGCCCCCCTGCCGCCCTCCCCGAGCGCCGAGCCGCCGGAGCCTGCCAAGCGCCGCGCTGCCGGAGGCCCCCCCCAGTGCTGCGCCCCGTGCTGCCCCCCCTGCGGAATGCCGCGCTGCCCCCAGCCACCCCAAAATTGGCTGCCCCTTACCAGGTGCCGCCCCAAGCATGTGCTTGGTTGCCTGGTGCCTGGAGCCGGCCCTGTCAGCAGAGGTGACTATGCAATCTCAGAAAAGAAAGAGGGCCCCAGCATGGACTGATCGGGAAGTCTTGGATCTGATCGCTGTGTGGGGCGATGAGTCCGTGCTTTCAGAGCTGCGATCGAAAAGACAGAATGCAAAGATCTACGAGAAGATCTCAAAAGCCATGACAGAGAGAGGGTACAGCCGGGATGCAACACAGTGCTGGGTGAAAATCAAGGAGCTAAGACAAGCGTACCAGAAGACCAAAGAGTCAAACGGACGCTCCGGATCCCAGCCCCAGACATGCCGTTTCTACGAGGCACTGCATTCCATTCTAGGTGCGGCCGCCACCATTACCCCACCACTGACAGTGGACTCTGAGGATGGGATATTGTCGACGGCCACTTCCTCGGAGATGTTAGCGGACGGGGAAGATGAGGAAGGTGAGGAGGAGGACGAGGCAGTCGACAGCGCTTACAACACTGATTTCCCAGACAGCCAGGATCTCTTCATCACCCTCACAAAGATCCCCTACCAACCGTCCCCAGGCGTTAACCCGGACCCTGAATCAGGGGAAGGATCAGTCGGTCAGTGTTTTAAACATGTAAACATTTATTTTGAACAGAACAGGAATATTATCAATGGGTTTTTCATGATTTGTTTGCCCTAGGCGCTTATCGTTTTAGTCCTTTGCAGTGCAACTACTGCAAAAGAATCTAACAATGTCCGGTTTATCATGATTAGTTTGCCCTAGGCACTCTACTTTTTAGTCCTTGCCAGTGCAGCTACTGGAAAAGAAGGTCTATATGTCCGGGGATAGAGCTGAAATCTTCATGGGACATCTCCACGAAGCTCTCCTAGAGGTAATTGGAAAGCCTTTGCATGAGGTTCCTGGGGAGAGCGGCCTTATTGTGTCCTCCGTGGTAGGAAACTTTTCCTCGCCAGGCTATCATCAAGTACTCTGGGATCATTGCCTTGCAGAGCATGGCAGCATACGGCCCTGGTTTTTGCTGGCTTTCACGCAGCATGCGTTTTTTCTCGGTCTCAGAAATTCTCAGCAGAGTGATGTCGCTCATGGTGACCTGCTTAGAATTAGGGGAATATTACTATTGGGACTGCTTGCCTGTTCCTTTACAGAACTGTCACCGGCGGTTTACCACCACACGGTGGAGGCGGGAGAGGGGCAGCATACAGGGATCTTTCCCGGGGACAGCCGCGAGGGGGTGGGACAGGGGCAGAGTTCATGCTTGCCGGATTGCCGGCAGCAGGAACTGGCCAATGATAGGAGCATTGCTTTGAACATGAAAGGAGGGCACTGCTATAATTTAAGTTTAAGCAGCCAAAAGTCTACGGCTTACCATGTCAGCCTGCTACCCGAATTCCGCTGTCCTGCCCCGCTTGTCTGATCTCCACTGCAAGACCCCAGGCACTGAATGCGAAGGCTGAAAATTCGACTTTGTCCTGAGTGCGCATGTGATAGGTGCTGTGCATGGTCTTGTTCACAGAGAAAGACTATGTTCATTGTTCACAAAAAAATTATCTTTGTGAGGAATTCACTCCCTTTTTCCCATCCCAAAGCTGCGAATGTCTCCCGGCCTACCCTGGCATCCCTCTCGCAGAGGCTGGCGCAGATTAGGCGGAGAAAGATAAGGACACGGGACGACATGTTCTCAGAACTTATGGGCTGCTCCCGAGCCAATGCGGCCCAGCAGACCCAGTGGAGGGAGAACATGTCGCAATACCAGCGAGCACACAGCGAATGGGAGGAGAGGTGGTGGCAGGAAGACCAGCAGGCGACTCAAATGCTGCTTGGACTAATGAGGGAGCAAACGGACACGTTCCGGCGCCTTGTGGATGTTCTGCAGGACCGGAGGCAGAAGGACAGAGCCCCGCTGCAGTCTCTCTCTAACCGCCCTCCCCCGCCACAAACTCCCACACCCCCCTCACCCAAAGTCCCAAGAAGGAGGGGCGGCAGGGGCCGTGAAAACTGTCACTCCAGCCCTGCAGACTGCTCAAGTACCAGAAGGCTCTCATTCCCAAAAATTTGATAAGTCCTTTCCTTCCCGCCTCACCCAAGCCCCCGTCCCAGTTTCATCCCCTAACTGTGTAGTTGCTAATAAAAGATACGTTTCTGTTAATTACTGTTTCCATCGTGTTCTTTTAGGGGAGAGTGTGTTTGAAGGGGGGGGAAGGAGGTTGGAAATTGGAGAGGACAGTCACCTTTACCAGGGTACAGACACGGGAACAGGTTCAGCAGAAGGTCACACACACATTGCAGTCACTAGGCACCCTGGTCAGTCTGGGAGGTGGTTTTCATGTTCTGTGTGGGGGGGCCATGTGACTTTGTGGCAGGGGAGGGTGGATAGAGATCTTATGCAGTGGTCCTTATCCTGGATCACAGAGCCACGCAGCAGGGGATCTGTAACCGTCCTCCCCCGCCACAAAGTCAAATAGCCCCCCCGCACAGAGTCCCGAAAAGGAGGAGTGGCAGGCTCCATTGAAACAACCAGTCCACCACTGCGGACCACTCTAGGAGCAGGAGCCTGTCATTACTCGAGTTTAGAAGCGTTTTTTCCATCACTACGCCCACTCCCCACCACAGTCTGTGTCCCAGTTTCAACACTTTACCGCGAAATCCGTAATAAAGAAAATAGTGTTCATTAACAAAGTTCCATTTCTTTTATTTTTAAACGTGTGCTGGAAGGGGGTGGGGCAGGTGAACGGGGTATGTAGCTGGAGAGGATAGTCAACAGTAAGTGGGTAAAGAAATGGGGGCAGGTTCAGCTTCTCTTTAAACAAACTTAATAGTCACAGGTTACCCTGCCCACTGAGGAACCTAGCTTTCAAAGCCTCCCAGATGCACAGCGCATCCCGCTGGGCTCTTCTAATCGCCCAGCTGTCTGGCTGGGCATAATCAGCAGCCAGGCTATTCGCCTCAACCTCCCACCCCGCCATAAAGGTCTCCCCCTTGCTTTCACAGAGATTGTGGAGCACACAGCAAGCTGCAATAACAATGGGGATATTGGTTTCACTGAGATCAGAGCGAGTCAGTAAGCTTCTCCATCTCCCCTTGAGACGTCCAAAAGCACACTCCACCACCATTCTGCACTTGCTCAGACGGTAGTTGAAGAGTTCTTTTTCAGTGTCCAGGGCGCCTGTATAGGGCTTCATGAGCTAGGGCATTAGCGGGTAAGCTGGGTCCCCGAGGATCACTAGAGGCATCTCCACATCCCCAACAGTTATTTTCTGGTCCAGGAAGTAAATACCTTCCTGCAGCCATCTAAACAGACCAGAGTTCCTGAAAACACGAGCATCATGAACCTTGCCCGGCCATCCTACGTTGATGTTTGTAAAACGTCCCCTATGGTCCACCAGTGCTTGCAGCACCATTGAAAAGTAGCCCTTTTGGTTAATGTACTGGCTGGCCTGGTGGTCTGGTCCCAGGATAGGGATGTGAGTTCCGTCTATAGCCCCACTGCAGTTTGGGAATCCCATCGCAGTGAAGCCATCTATGATGACCTGGACGTTTCCAAGGGTCACTACACCTTTGAGAGCAGTAACTCAACGATTGCGTTGGCTACTTGCATCACAACAATCTCCACGGTAGATTTGCTGACGCCAAAGTGATTCACGACTGACTGGTAGCTGTCTGGCGTTGCAAGCTTCCAGAGGGCTATGGCCACTCGCTTCTGGACAGTCAGGGCTGCTCGCATCCGGGTGTCCTTGCGCTTCAGGGCAGGGGACAACAACTCACAAAGTTCCAGGAAAGTTCCCTTCTGCATACGAAAGTTTCGCAGCCACTGTGATTCATCCCAGACCTGCAGCACTATGCGGTCCCACCAGTCCGTGCTTGTTTCCCGGGCCCAGAATCGCCGTTCCACATCATCAACATGACCCATTGCCACCATGATGTTCATGGTGCGGGGTCCCGTGCTTTGTGAGAGGTCTGTGCCACTCTCAGACTTCATGTCCTCACCACGCTGACGTAGCCTCCTCGCCCGATTTCTCAGCATCTGCCTCTGGAAAAGGTGGATGATAAGGTGCGAGGTGTTGACAACGGCCATAACTGCAGCGATGGTCGCAGCGGGCTCCATGCTCGCAGTGCTGTGGCGTCCGCCATGTCACTCACCGGAAAAGTGCGCGAACTGATTGCCCGCCGGCGCTTTCAGGGAGGGAGGGCGGGAGTGATGGTTGGATGACGACAGTTACCCAAAACCACCCTCGACACATTTTTTTTCCCCAGCAGGCATTGGGGACTTGACCCAGAATTCCAATGGGCAGCGGGGACTGCAGGAACTGTGGGATAGCTGCTCACAGTGCACCACTTCCAATGTCGATGCTTGCCCCGTTAGTGTGGACTCACAAAGTCGAATTACTGTCCTCAGTGTGGATACACACGTTCGACTTTGTAATATCGATTCCACATATTCGATTTAAGTACAATCGAACTATTCTCGTAGTGTAGACATATCCTAGGAAAGGTTCAATAAGGAATAGTGGAATATATTTACCACGATATAATAGCTAGCAAAGATGCATATCATCTGAAACCCCTCAGTAGCTGCACACAAGATGCATGACTTTTCATACGCTGACTCAAAAATTTAGTATCTACAAAGTTGTGATATTTTTGGAACTCCTCCCCCTCCCACTGAATTATAAAACTGGAGATATATGACACTGTTGTAAGAAGGGATCTTCATGTGATAGGAAGTTGTTGAAGATCTCATGATTTTTAAAGATCAAAAGTGGAAACGGTCTATCAATCAGCCTGTTAGATAGTAAGATGTGCATCTGATAAGCACATAAAAAAGACGTAGCTAAGGATTTTATCTATGATGCTCAAAATTGTCAGCACAAAATATACACCATGGAAAGTTTAACTGTTTAAAAACTACCTGTTGAACTGATTATTTCAAAGTTAAATGACTGCTGAAGTATTCCAGTATTAAGAATGACAACAACAGTAAATAAAGTTAAAAAAATAATCTGCTGTCACTTGGTTAAAAAAAGAAATGGGCAAGTATTTTGTGACAAATAATTTGAGAATCTTTCACTTCTTTTCTGTTCATGGGTCATTTTTCATACAGATCAATTATTCCTGAATGTATTTATTATTCAAAATTATTTATCAAATAATTTCTATTAATAATTCTGAGTCTGGCTTGTTCACAAAATTGTAGCCAGTTTTCCGTTTTCTACATCTGAGATGTCTTGATGGGAAACACAAGACCACTTTTTTTTTTCCTGTTCCCTGATTGGATACATATAAATCTCAGGACCAAATCTCCAGATCCAATAAATACGTATAGATTTGAGAAAGTAAATTTTCTCTAAATATTTGCAATATGCATTTATAAGTTATTTCTGCAATAACTCTGGCTATTGAACTCATTTACTAAAATATCTGTGAAAAGTGAGTACAAAAAGGGACAAAACAGTAAATTATTTTAAAAAGAATAGTCACTGAATATTTTTTATGCATCCAACTCTAGTTAAAATCAAGTGTTCAGTATCCGTACCCTGCATGGCTATGGTTAATGCCTATGTGCAGAAGTGTCCTACTTTTTCTTCCAGCACGTTAGGATGAATATAAAGAATAACTGAAAAGCAGACTTCTCGGTCACAGTTCAGACTGGAATTTGGCAAAAGTCTTACCTGGAGGTTGTAGAATAAGAAATCTGCAAACACTTTTAGAGACTAAAATATAATAGTTTCATCCAGAAGACAGTTTGGCAATCCTTACACATTTTTTCTGCATTACTACATCCTAAATTTCTTTTGTTCCCTACATACTCTCCAGAAGTACAAAAGTCTGGTGAACCACTCAATTTTGAATCTCCATACTGGACTGACTTGAGTTGTAGCTAGTCCAAGGAATTTATTGTCCATAATATTCAACATACTGTTATAGAAATTATTTGTTAAAAGTCCCACAAGATAAATTGAATTTTTAACTTCAATAAATGGGTCTGCTCTATTCTCAAGTCATTTACTGGGTCAGAAATTTTAAGTGGAGAATAGAAACTATGTCTTCATGAGAATAAAGATAGAGATCTTTAAAAAATAATGAAAATTGAGCTAGTCTGATCAGTTGTAAAATGGTGCTTCTTTGATGTACTCTGGTATACAACAAGCACAGTGAGATTTAAGGGCCGAATTCTGTGCCTTTTACTCATGCAAGTACTTCCATTCATTTGAAGTCAATCAGCAAGACAAGCAGGATTTGGCCATATACTCTGCTTCGTCAATAAGAACAAAGCGGAATAGTGACAACAAGACTATACATTAACTAAATTAAACCAAAGCAAAATCTTCTTCAAACAATTACTTTTCTAAAAGTCTCATTCATTTCAATGCTTCTGTCATGGCTCTTTTGTAGCCCAGGTCCGCACCAATGAAGTCAATGGGAGTTTTGCATCTGACTCTAATGGGAGAAGACTCAGGCCCTTCTTCAGTTATAGAAACAGACCAGGGTTTTTGCCGCCCCAAGTGGCGGAAAAAAAAAAAAAAAAAAGCGGCGTTCGCAATTGGTGCAGCCCCACCGCACTGCTTTCTTCTTCGGCGGCAATTTGGCGGCAGGTCCTTCCCTCCGAGAGGGACAGGGACCCTCCGCCGAATTGCCGCCGAAGAGCCGCTGTGCCGCCCCTTTCCCTTGGCCGCCCCAAGCACCTGCTTGCTCAGCTGGTGCTTGGAGCCAGCCCTGACAAATGCTAAAGTTTTTTTTTGTGTGTGGTTGAGATGCACGGAATATCTGCCACACATACTGACAAATGGGATTGAATTTGCTAATTTTGGTACTTTCAGATACTTAACACTTAAAATACATAAGATTAAAATTGTAATTATTTTTCAAAGAAATTATCAGGTGATTATGGATGCCATTTTTGGTAATAATGATATTTCATCACCCATAATTGTAGGCAGAACATCTTACTAAGTTAGACAACTGTACTGATCAAATTGGTTAAAAATTTAGAATCCAATCCTTTAACCCTTACTCACATAAATAAATGGTCCCATTCACTTTTGTAGGACCACTAGTGTAAGATTTCAGAGTAGCAGCCGTGTTGGTCTGTATCCACAAAAAGAACAGGAGTACTTGTGGCACCTTAGAGACTAACAAATTTATTAGAGCATAAGCTTTCGTGGACTACAGCCCACTTCTTCAGATGCATGCATGCAATGGGTATTGCAGTCATATTTTTTCTTCACCACCCCTTCACAGCCAATTAAATGAATGGAGCACTACAAAGAGAGACAGTGCAACACAGACACAGTTCCAGACCAAGGTGGCCAAATGCTTTTACCAAGGGCATCATCAGCTCACTGGCAGTTCTCCCTTTGGACTTTGTCCCAAAACAGAAAATAGAAATTCAAGTACAGTTCTGTGCTCCAGATGAAAGATATAAAGGTGGCAACTAGTCCAGTGTGCCAGACGGCATAGTGTACAGTAAACTTCTCACTTAAAGTCATCCCAGTTAATGTTGTTTAGTTGCTGATCAATTAGAGAACATGCTCATTTAAAGTTGCGCAATGCTCCCTTATAACGTTGTTTGGGAGTCGCCTGCTTTGTCCACTGCTTGCAGAAAGAGCAGCCCATTGGAACTAGCTGGTGGAGACTTGGAACCAGGGTGGACTGGCTGCCCCCCATCAGCTCCCCTAAGTTCCCTGTGCATAGCCGCCCAGCAGTTCAGCTGTCCTCTCACCACTGCTGTGTGCTGCTCCTGCCCTCTGCCTTGGGGCTGCTCCCAGGAGCCTCCTCCTTGCTGTGCAAGAGGGGAGAGAAGAGGGGTGCTAATGTCAGGGTGTCCCCCTTCTCCCTGCTCCTGCTCCCCACTCCTGTACCCTATCTCCAAAAGCAGAGGAGGGACAGGACAGGGCTCAGGATGGAAGGAGCTTGCTGGCAGCAGCTGCTGTCTCAACTTGCTGATCTCTTAAAAAGGCAATGTACTTAGATTGGGGTCAGCGTACTTAAAGGGGCAACACCCATCTCTCTCTCTCTCTCTCTCTCTCACATAAAAGGCGTATGTCTCTGTCTCTCTCTGCCATGCTGTCTCCCCTCCCTCCATTCGTGCTGCCTTGTAGAGTGTGACGCTACATTAACAACAATGTGTTAACCCTTGAGGGCTCAGCTGAGTGCTAGTTCATCATTTAGCAGTAAGGCATTCCCTGGGAAATATCGCACCCTCTTCCACCCTCTGACTCTACCACCTCAACCAAGCTTCACAATCGTCATTGCTGTGTACAGTATTAAACTGTTTGCTTAAAACTTATATTGTGTATAAGTGTGTGTGCAGTGATGAGCTGCCAAAAACTTAACATCCGGTTCCCCTCCTCACCCCACGAGGGGGTCGTGACCTGTCCCCCGGGACTCCTGCCCCATCCACCCCCTCCCCACGTTCCTTGATGCCCCCCCGGGACCCCTGCCCCATCCACCCATCCACCCCCCTTCCCTGTCCCCTGACTGCCCCCCGCCGCCCCCATCCAACCCCTCCTCTCATTCCTGATGGCCCCCTGGGACCCCTGCCCCATCCAACCACCACTTCTCTCTGTCCCCCGACTGCCCCTGGAACCCCTGCCCCTGACTGCCTCCTACCGCCCCATCCAACCCCTGCTCCTTTCTGACTGCACCCCCCCAGGACCCTTGCCCCCATTCAATCCCCTGTTCCCTGCCCTCTGACTGCCCCAACCCCTACCCACCCCCTTGAACTCCTCTGCCCTCTATCCAACACCCCCTTCCTGCTCCCTTACTGCACTGCCTGGAAGTGGCTGGCGGCGCTACAGCCACGCCACTTGGCTGGAGCCAGACCGGGGCCGGGCCACGCAGCTGGAGTCGGGCTGGGCCAGAGCTGGGCAGTGCAGCACCTGGAGCCGGGCCGCACTTTCTTCTCAGCCCTCCCAGGCTTCCAGCGCGAACAGCTGATTCGCGGAAAGCGGGGGGGAGAAGCGGTGCGGAGCGTTCAGGGGCGGAGGCGGAGCAGAGCAGAGGTGAGCTGGGGCCAGGGGTGGGGTGGGGAGCTGCCAGAGCTTTACCGGTTGTTAAATTTAAAAGCCCTTTTAGAACCGGTTGTCCCGTGGGACAATCGGTTCTAAAAGGGCTTCTAAATTTAACAACCGGTTCCCGCGAACTGATGTGAACAGGCTCCAGCTCACCACTGTGTGTGTGTGTGTGTGTGTGTGTGTGTGTGTATATAAAATATAGTCTTTTATCTGTCGAAAAAACTTTCCCTGGAACCTAACCCTCTCATTTACATTCAATCTTATGGGGAAATTGGATTCACTTAACATTTTGCTTAAAGTAGCATTTTTCAGGAACATAACTGCAATGTTAAGCAAGGAGTTACTGTATATTCTATTTCGGGGAGCTAGAGCAGCAGCTATTGCAGGCTTTAAGCTCAGCAGCAGTCTGGGGACAAGGGGCACACTTTCAGAAGCGAGCTTAATCAATCAATCCATCCATCTGTAGAATACTACATTGCTACCACCTGCAGTTCTGATAGAGTAAGAGCTGCAATTATTCCATTCTAATCTTTGACCTTATCACCCACCTCAATTACACTCACTCTAGCAATGGGTTACTGCTGATGCTAGGTGAGAACATTAATGTAGTGCACAGTACCCTCTTTGGAAATATCAGCTCTGAAATGCTCTCAATTGATGTCACCCTTGAGCAGCACAAATCCTAAAACTGCTAATGAGTTCATATATACTGTCCTAGACATGTAAGAAGGAAGACATGATTTAATTAGGCTGCAATTTTGTTAGCTTCTCATCTGGGAACTAGTGCAGGTCAGTATTCCTTCCTTAATCATTTCTAACTGGTGGAGGATAGCCAGCAACCTTTCTCCACTTCATAGCTGGTCCCCAGCCCTTTACTGGGACCCCAGAACCCTCCCTTCATATGAGAGTTAGGGAGCTGGGGAAAGCGGGTTATCTCCTCACTGTACCAGACATTAGGAGCCCCAATACCACTCCCAGCTTCTTTAGGGCATGCCCTTCCCTTAAATCCACTTCTGGTTTATCGGTGAACTGGACCCCCTCTGGAACAAGTATATGCACTGGATACCTGCCAACTGTTAAACTGCAAACTGAACTGTATCTCCTCACCAATCCACCAGGTCCCTACTGTGGGCAAGGCAAAAAAACCCAACCCACCGAAACTGGCAGTAAGGGGAAAAATCCTTTCCAGTTTCCAAAAAGGTGACTAGTATAATGCCCACAGAACACCAAAAAGCTCAGTCCTACACTAATGCCAGGGGTGGGAGAGACTGAGTTGCTAATCCAGAGGGGGCTCAGGCTGGAGGGACAGGGTTTATATGTATCCTCCCCCTGGTAAACCAATGGTTACCTCAGCCCTACTGGCCTATACAGATGATGCATTTCCCCACTTCTCAGGCACCCCCCCCCCACCTCCAACCCCTACAAGTGGGGTCCATAAAAGAGACAATACCCTGTTAAACGCCACCAACCCAGATAAAGACCTCTCACATTTCAGCTTGTCAAGAGTTACACTCTGTGCAAAGGAGGCTGGTGAGCTCTGAAATTTGGCAGATGAAATGGACATGGAAAGATGTCCTCAGTGCTGGTTTACAGCAATGAGTACTAGTATATTTTAAATATCTCTACCAATTTACTAACAAGCACCTTTGAAAATAAAAGCTTAAAGATTTTTTCAAATCCAGATGAGTTTCCACTATTAATGTTGCTTGTTTATATTTCTCTGCTTTGCCGATGAAGAGTTTCTTTCACTTTTAAGTTCTCTGTGCTATAGTGACTGGGCTACAAATATAATGATAATTTCTTTGTTGAAAAATCTTTTGGGAAATTTTTAATAACTTTTATTGTTCAATTTTTTTTAAACACAACACAGAAAGAAATAAAATAGGTATTGCACTTCTAATATATGTATTTAGACCAACAGACATTTGGACCAAAATTTTCAAACTTGGGTGCCTTAAAAGTTAAGCACCTGAATAAAAATTTTCAGCACCTGATTTTCAGAAGTGCTGGACACCTGCAACCGCCAATGAAGTCTGTGGGAGCTGTGTGTTCAGCACCTCCAAAAATCAGGCCACATTTTAAGGTGCTTAAACATGCCTAACTTTGAGCAGCTGAGTTTGAAAAATTTGGATTTAGAATTTAAGCAATCAGTTTTCATTTTCTATAGCAAGTAATAAACAATTTAAAGAGACAAATTTAATATACACTATGTTGTGTGGAGAACCTTCATTTGTACTATGAAAAAGAATCCAGGAAACTTGGTTTTACTTTTGGTAAAAGTTTGTTTTCACAAAATCTAAATTGTGGGGCAAATTTGACTAGACTGTGTCACTTTGCTTAACCAGTAGGAACAATTCTCAAAGCATCAACTAAATGATGCAGCCTGGAGCTCGCTCAGGAGATCACTTTCACATTATGGACTATTTTCAGGTTTACTGTACTCTAGTTCTCATCTACCACCAAACTGATTTAGATATTGCTATGATCATAGCCGATTTCAACTGCAGCCCTCAAGAGAAATAAAGGCTGATTTTAATTTTTATGTGAATCTGTCTTAGGAAAAGATGTAACACATCATTTATAAAAACCTAAAACAGATCTATAATTACCTGGGAAGACCCATGGGGAGATTTCTTGCACTTCTGGTGTTTTGGATTCAGCAGGCCATATTCGGGTTTCATTTGTAACTAAAAAGGCAGAAGTTAGATTGTAAATACCAGAGATACATCTGCTCTGCCTCTGTTTACATTTATTTCTACCCCCGCTGTAGTTTGCCAAAACAAATCAAAATGAACATGTGAAATCAAATACCTTAGGAAACTGCTGAACTTGCTTTCACGACACACCCAATAACAACACGTGACTAGCTCTCTGAAACCTGCATTGTTTTTAAAATATTTTTTCTTAGTATCTGGTGTTCAAAACCTTGCAAGATTGGACACCTGCTTACCCACAACTAATCAAATGCTCAAAAAAAAAAAAAAAAAAAAAAAGAGGCTTTGCTTGAATGTACATTCTCACACCAAAATACATTCTTCTGATGATGCTCACCAACCACATTAACTTAATATAGGAGATGTCTACTTACCCAATATTTTCTTTGGTGTTTCAGATATGCCCAGTGTCTCAGGTTTAGGGAGTTTCTGTTGTGGTGTTTCATTGAGACCTGGAATGATAAGGTGCACTACACATAAAGGTAAGTGAGCCATTCATTCAAAACATGGTGAGCTGTAATCTGCCCTCAGAGATGTCCATACAATACCCTCTGAGCCACTGAGAACTGAGCATGACTGTCAGAGGGAAGAATTTAGCTCTGTTTTGTAAATGTCTAATCATTAATTCCATTTTGCTGCTGCTCCTTCACCCCCCCCCACTCCCTCCCCCACATTGCCACTGTTCTAGTATCATTGGCCACAGAAACCAATTACATGTTAGAGTATATAGACATGGTATATTCAGCATTGCAATACATGTATTCTAACTGGACATATCTTGATTGCATGGCAGACTTGTGATTAATGAAGATTTGTTTGTGTGTGGTTAGAATACTAAAGCTCACAGAATGAAAGTTAGGCCAAACAAATTTCATGCCGTGTAAGGTTCTTCCACACACCATTCCTGAGTTGAGTGGCATTACACTGGGGATAAATTTGTCTCCAGATATTTTAAGCAGAGTGGTTCCCAATCTTTTCAGACAAGAGTACCCATTTACTATAGTAAGTTGGTACCATCTAGTGCCTGCTACCTGTGTGCTCTAACCTGATACACAATTACCCAAGTTCTACATCAGGCCAGACAACTGATGTGAATGAAGGAAGCTGTGATGCACTGGGGCTTAGTATAGGTCTCAGTAATACAGTGGAGTGGGGAAACGTAGAATACCATTCACAAAAGCCTGAAGTATCAGTACAGGTATATATATGTGCCAGTGGTTGGAAACCCGTGATCCTGTGCACACCTGGAGGGGGCCCAGCATATATTCACTTAACACCTCAAGATTATCTCTGCAAAATCACTTCTCTCCCTTCCCCTGCAATATGAAAGATTTGTTTTTGATAAAATAGTGGCAATAAGTCCTTTAAAATATTCTGACCATGGAATAGTCACTTTTATACTTCAGGTGCATCCTCCCCCTCACCACCATTATCATAAGATATAATAAAAAAAATCTGAACCAGTCTCAAGAAAGAAAGAACTAGAAAGGACAGGAAATGTAAAAGGATTTACACAGCTCTTTATCTATTGGCCAGAGAAGTAACGAATGTCTTAGTCACCTAGTATTGCTCCTGGCAGGGAAGACCTGTTCGTGGTTTTAGGCAGCATTCGACGTGTGACATTTTGAATTACTGTGGAAACAGCAACAGTGCATTATCAGAGAAACTTACAAATTTTAAGTCAAGAAACAAAAAACACTCACAAGAGGACTCTGAACATTCTGAAAGCCTCTTTATTCAGTTTAGTAGCTCAGAGATATCAGCTTCATATGTTCTTACATTATATCAAACCTATCTAAGGGTTTTCAAGATGTCTCTTTTCTAAACCACCCCTAACTGCAAACCTTTCCCATACACTCAATGTCATTCTTCATGCCTTCAACGTTAGATTGATGTTCTTTGTGAAAATAATGCTCTATACCACGGGTTCTCAACCTTTTTCTTTCTGAGCCTCACCCCCCCCCCGCAACGTGCTATAAAAAATTCAGGGCCAGCATTAGGGGGTAGCAAGCAGGGCAATTGCTCGGTGCGCCATGCCACAGGGGGCGCCGTGAAGCTAAGTTGCTCAGGCTTCAGCTTCAGCCCCGCACGATGGGGCTTTGGCTTTCTGCCTTGGGCCCCAGTGAGTCTAACACTGGCCTTGCTTGACAGACCTCCTGAAAACTGCTTGCGCCCCTCCCACCGAGGGGGCTCCAGACCCCAGGTTGAAAACTACTGCTGTATACTCAAGATATCACAGGACCAGTATCAGGAACTGCAGAATTTGGGGCTAATGAGATTTAGGGGAGCTTAAAAAATCCCTAGAAAGCGTCTGCTATTTAATGAGACACTACAATATTAAACAATATGTCTGGCAAGAGACCACTACTATTTGTATGCTCCTACTCCCCTCCCATCACCCCTGCCATTCATGTGACCCTGAAGATACACTGGAACATGTCTAATAAATTTTAGGAATGGTAGTATTTTTAACAGGTAGAGCTGGGTGAATAATTCATAATTAATAATTTGAGACATTTCACTGCTTTTACCAGTTTTTTCTGTGAATAGTTCTAAATCTGTATCTCATTTGCTAGCAGTTTCTTGCAAGTATTCAATTTTCAAAGTTCTAGTTGCTTTAATTAGACAATGCAGGTCTCATTGTATGTTTCTTTCACATGGCCAGATAAGGATAATTCTAAGAATCAGGTTTTTGGTTCAAATACTCAATTCCAAATTCAAAATTTGCTTGCTGCAATATTTGCTTAAAATTTATTGTTAACGCAATTATTCCTTGCAGTATCCCCATGCATTAGAATATTAATGGAAAAGGGGTTTCAACACAGCCAAAGTGAATTTAAACAAAACATTCAAATTAATACTTAGGGTTTTGGTTTTTGTTGTATTTAATTAGCAATGGTAATAGATATTTTTAACTCAGCATGAAAACAAATATTTATAGGAACACAATAAAAAATGCCACACTGGAATAATGTTCTTTGTAGTCCTATATCCTGTCTGACAGTAGCCAGTATCAGATGCTTCAGAGGAAGGTGTAAAACCATGCAATAGATACTCATACCATAGCATGTTTATGTGGGAAACTTCATTCTTTACCTTGGATTCATTGATTGGTTTATATCCCGAAGAACTAGGTCTGATATCCCTATTTTATCTTGGCTGTTGTAACTGAATATTATGCTTTTACTATATAAATATCTAATCCTTTTTTAACCCCCCTTCTTATGTTTCATGTTGGGTGCATCATAAATATTAATTAATATGGACCTTTCAATATAAATTATTTACTTTAAAAGTGGCCTAACAGCATACAAGCATCTTCTAAGAAAAACACATGAAATATCTGCAGTTAAAATAGCCTAGATAAAATGTGTAAGTAGAGACTGATCTTGTGCTTCAGGACATAAACTTCAGTCTGCACTGGCCAGCAGTTGAGGAGAATGCATGCTGCACACACCCCTTTATGAGTGTGTCAGCAGGTGTGGCTCATCTGCATGCTTGGGAGAACATTAAAAAGGTGCACCATTCACCATGGTTATTATTTGGATTACCACAGTGCCAAAGAGCCTAAGTTATGGCCCAGGACCCTAGTGTACTAGGGACTGTACAAACACAGAACAGACAGCCCCAAAGAGCTTACACTCTAAGAGTATGTCTATACTTATGATGGCATGTGGAGTACAGACACTGCATGCAAGCTAGTATGGGTATAAACAGCAGAGTAGATGGTGAGGCATGGCTTAGACAAGTGCCCTAAATGCCTGAATCACCAGGGTATGTACCCTACATTGGCTCTCTACAGGCCCAAGCAGTGCCTCCCACAATAGTGTCCTGCTTCCAGAACCTTTCCCCTCTGCTGGAGCCTTTCCCAGCTGCCGGAGGCCTTTCCTGCTGCAGCAAAAGGCTCCAGCAAAGAGGAAAGACTCTGGCAATGAGGAGGCAGGGGGAAAAGGGCTCTGGCAGCAGATACCTGCCAGAGCCATTACATGCTCCCTCCCTGCTGCTGAAGCCTTTCACTGAGGCATGTAGCTACACACACTAGCGGCAAGTGTGAATGCAGCCTGCCTTTCACTGTGGTGTGTGGCTACATGTGTAGTGCCTGTACTCTAAACACCACTGTATGTTTAGACATAGGCTATGTAACAATGTTTCCCGGAGCATGCTTGCTTACAAACCACATAAGAATGTATTACTGAGCTCCCACTATGGCAGTACAATTCCACATCATCCCAAACTCAAGCCAGTGTCTAACTGACAAGTTTGAACCCAGAGCAAGGACTTCGTGTAATAAGTAAAATAAAGGGCTAAATCCTGACCACATGACATGCATATGTATTCTAGTGATCTGAATGTAGGAATGGGAGCCAAAAACTACTGTGCTCTAAACTTGGTTCTGATACTGACTTCTGTCTCTGGCCTTGGGCTTAAATTTCTCTCTCTGCTTAAATTTCACCCATTTGTAAAATGAGGACAATACTACTAATCTCTCTCTTAAAATCATTGATGAGGATTCATCAGTTAATGGGCCCGATCCAGCATTCCTATCACACTCAAAACTTCCACTTAGCTTAAATGTGCTAGGAACATAGAATGAGGCTCCATGTTTATGAAGTGTTCTGAGGAGAGGATGGAAGAGGATAAAATATGGGTCAGACCAGACGAGAAACATTCATATAAAAAAGAATCTGACACACCAGAAAAGGGCAGACAAATAAACAGTGACAAGTTTTTAAAGTGCTTGCACACAAATCCTAGAAATCTAAATAATAAGATGGGTGAACTGGAGTGCCTCGTGTTAAAGGAGGATATTGATATAATAGGCATCACATAAACCTGGTGGAGTGGGGACAATCAGTGGGACACAATCATTCTGGGGTACAAAATACACCTCTACCCCGATATAATGCAGCCTGATATAATATGAATTCGGATATAACGCGGTAAAGCAATTAAAGCGGTAAAGAAATCACTCCGGCAGATCAAATCAAGTTCGATATAATGCAGTTTCACCTATAACGCGGTAAGATTTTTTGGCTCCTGAGGACAGCGTTATATCGGGGTAGAGGTGTACAGTATATCAAAAGGACAGAACAGGTTGTGCGGTGGGTGGGGGGAGTGACACTATATGTGAAAGAAAATGTAGAATCAAATGAAGTAAAAAATCTTAAATTAATCCACATGTTCCACAGAATCTCTATAGATAGTAATTCAATGCTCTAATAAGAATATAACAGCAGGGATCTATTATCGACCACCTGACCAGGACAGTGATAGTGACGATGAAATGCTAAGGGAGATTAGAGAGGCTATCAAAATAAAGAACTCAATAATAGTGGGGGATTTCAATTATCCGCATATTGACTGGGTACATGTCACCTCAGGATGAAATGCAAACACAACATTTCTTGATACTTTAAATGACTGCTTCTTGGAGCAGCTGGTACAGGAACCCACAATGAACCCACAATGGGAGAGGCAATTCTTGATTTAGTCCTGAGTGGAGCGCAGGATCTGGCCAAAGAGGTCCTATAACAGGACCGCTTGGAAATAGTGACCATAATATAACAACAATTAACATTCCTGTGGTGGGAAGAACACTTCAACAGCCCAACACTGTGGCATTTAATTTCAGAACGGGGAACTATGCAAAAATGAGGCGATTAGTTAAACAGCAATTAAAAGGTACATTGACTATAGTGAAATCCCTGCAAGCTGCATGGACACTTTTCAAAGACACCATAATAGAAGTCCAACTTAAATGTATACCTCCAAATTAAAAAACACAGTAAAAGAACTAAAAAAGAGTCACTGAGGCTTAACAACCATGTAAAAGAAGCAGTGAGAGATAAAAAGGCATCTTTTAAAAAGTGAAAGTCAAATCCTAGTGAGATAAATAGAAAGGAGCATAAACACTGCCAAATTAAGTGTAAAAATGTAATAAGAAAAGCCAAAAAGGAGTTTGAGGAACAGCTAGCCAAAAACTCAAAAGGAATAACAAAATGTTTTTTAAGTACAGCAGAAGCAGGAAGCCTGCTAAACAACCAGTGGGGCCCCTGGATGATCGAGATACAAAAGGAGCACTTAAAGATGATAAAGTCATTGCGGAGAAACTAAATGAATTCTTTGCTTCAGTCTTCACAGCTGAGGATGTTAGGGAGATTCCCAAACCTGAGCCATCCTCTGTAGGTGACAAATCTGAGGAATTGTCTCAGATTGAAGTGTAATTAGAAGAGGTTTTGGAATTAATTGATAAACTTAACAGTAACAAGTCACCGGGACCAGATGGCATTCACCCAAGAGTTCTGAAAGAACTCAAATGTGAAATTATGGAACTATTAACTATGGTTTGTAACCTGTCCTTTAAATCGGCTTCTGTACCCAATGACTGGAAGATAGCTAATGTAACGCCAATATTTAAAAAGGGCTCTAGAGGTGATCCCGGCAATTACAGACAGGTAAGTCTAATGTCAATACTGGGCAATTTAGTTGAAACAATAGTAAAGAATAAAATTGTCAGACACATAGAAAAACATAAATTGTTGGGCAAAAGTCAACATGGTTTCTGTAAAGGGAAATCATGTCTTACTAATCTATTAGAGTTCTTTGAAGGGGTCAACAAACATGTGGACAAGGGGGATCCAGTGGAAATAGTGTACTTAGATTTCCAGAAAGCCTTTGACAAGGTCCCTCAACAAAGGTTCTTACGTAAATTAAGTTGTCATGGGATAAGAGGGAAGATCCTTTCATGGACTGAGAACTGATTAAAAGACAGGGAACAAAGGGTAGGAATAAATGGTAAATTTTCAGAATGGAGAGGGGTAACTAGTGATGTTCCCCAAGGGTCAGTCCTAGGACCAATCCTATTCAACTTATTCATAAATGATCTGGAGAAAGGGGTAAACAGTGAGGTGGCAGTTTGCAGATGATACTAAACTGCTCAAGATAGTTAAGACCAAAGCAGACTGTGAAGATCTCACAAAACTAAGTGACTGGGCAACAAAATGGCAAATTAAATTTACTGTGGATAAATGTAAAGTAATGCACATTGGAAAAAAATAACCCCAACTATACATACAATATGATGGGGGCTAATTTAGCTACAACTAATCAGGAAAGATATCTTGGAGTCATCATGGATAGTTCTCTGAAGACGTCCATGCAGTGTGCAGCGGCAGTCAAAAAAGCAAACAGGCTGTTAGGAATCATTCAAAAAGGGATAGAGAATAAGACTGAGAATATATTATTGCCCTTTTATCAATCCATGGTATGCCCATATCTTGAATACTGAGTACAGATGTGGTCTCCTCATCTCAAAAAAGATATACTGGCATTAGAAAAAGTTCAGCGAAGGGCAACTAAAATGATTAGGGATTTGGAATGGGTCCCATATGAGGAGAGATTAAAGAGGCTAAAACTTTTCAGCTTGGAAAAGAGGAGACTAAGGGGGGCTATGATAGCAGTATATAAAATCATGAGTGGTGTGGAGAAAGTGAATAAGGAAAAGTTATTTACTTGTTCCCAAAATATAAGAACTAGTGCCCACCAAATGAAATTAATGGGCAACAGGTTTAAAAAAATAAAAGGAAGTTCGTCTTCACACAGCGCACAGTCAACCTGTGGAACTCCTTGCCTGAGAAGATTGTGAAGGCTAGGACTATAACAGGGTTTAAAAGAGAACTAGATAAATTCATGGAGGTTAAGTCCATTAATGGCTATTAGCCACGATGGGTAAGGAATGGTGTCCCTAGAGGGTGGAGATGGATGGCAGGAGAGAGATCACTTGATCATTAACTGTTAGGTTCACTCCCTCTGGGGCACCTGGCATTGGTCAATGTTGGTAGACAGGATACTGGGCTGGATGGACCTTTGGTCTGACCCAATATGGCCATTCTTATGTTCTTATGAAAATGAAAAGGGCCAAATGTCCTATGGCTGGTTTGTCAAAATAAACCTGCGATTTTTACTTAGTCCATGTGTTTCCCTCTTTATATATTGGTGTGTTTAACATTTCTCTGACTTGGGGAGCTCCTGGCTAAAATGCAAAGACAATCATTTTCAGAATATATTAAATAAGCTCCAGTATTTCTGTTTCTATGGAAATTGGCATTTTCAAATTTCCAAGAGCTGGTCCCTTAAAGATATTTTTCGCATGCTTCAAATCCCAATGTCTGGCGAGCATGTTGGTTTAAGTCTATTCACACATGATACTAATTAATTAAATAAATCACTCCCACTCCACAGTCTACTGTATTTTATGGACACGTTGAATTTTTATTTCCCTGAATTAAAAAAAAAAAGTGACATTATTTAAACATCTGGAAAACAAGTGCAAGAAGCCATCTCTAAAAACAACTTCTTCTCCAGGAACACATATTGGAAATATAAAAGATTTGGAAGAAGTCATTTGGAACATATTTATTTTTCTAAATCCTGCTCAACTTAGAAACCATACAGGTAAAGTTAAATATTTGTACTTACAGAAAACTAAATTTAACAAGAAATATTATTTCACATTTGTCATAGACACGCCCTATAAAGGGTTTACTAATCTATAAAAGCCCAGATACCAAAAACTTCCCAGGGGAGCGGAGACACACTGACACAGTGATGAAGACTCATCACGTTGGAACATTTCAAAATCCCTGCAGATAGCACCACTGAAAAGATAGCACAAATCTTCCTATTTAAATGCTTCATGTTAGGATTTCTCACACGTCATCTCCGGACCCATGAACTTCCCAGGACATCAGATTTTTAATCACAGAAAGACTTATATAACATAGGACTACTGGATAACAAAAATGAGGTTTCCAATTTTAAACTACACTATTTCAAAGTTGCAGAAATAAAATCAACTATGCAATAATTATGTTTTTTAAAAGTACAACTAAGGGGGGGAGGGGAATCTCTCCCCCATTTTTTCTAGAAATGCAGTTTGGAACCTTAGCATTTTCTTGGTAAATACATTTCCACAGGCCAGGATTTCCTCTCTTCCACTTGAACTGTAGCTGGCTGTTGTTTATCAGTTTCTGCTGAGACTCTTCACTGAAGTGCTGATGGAAGACAGCACTGCCCATACCCAGATATGCTTTCATTTGCTACTTTCATTTCTTTCCTAAAAGCCTTCCCTCCACTTTTATTTTGGCCTAAAGCACACTGAAAGCATATGCATTTTAAAAAAAAGTTTCTAAACATCCTCTGCTCTGGAGCTGGATGTTAAAAATATTTGTTGAGTTGTCCCCAACTCATTCTTAAATTTTAGGGAATACCTTTACTGATCTAAAACTCTAAAGAAGAACTCTGCCCGTTTCCCTCCCACAGAGACAGTTCAGAAAAAGCTAACATCTGGGCTAAATAACTTTTGTGTTTAGTGAATTGCTTGTTGAAGAAATATTCTGAAAACGGTCATAATTGTGCTTGCACTTGTACGTGAATACTAAGCTAGGGCTGGATAAAGTCAAGCTTCTTCATAACAGTAGAAACATAATATCAACATTGACTCAACCTTGGTTATTTCTTCTATGGCTCTATATCTGTAACATTGCCCTTCTAAGCCTCCAGCAGTGTACAGGGCAGAGAATATGGATGAGTGTATATGACACACTGACTGTGGATTTTACTACAGCACTATGCAAGAAAACAATACAAAAGGCATGCAAATTTTTCTGTGATCCACACTGACAACACATTAGGGGCCTCAAGGCTGCACCTAACTTGTAGAGTGTCGCTTACAATGTGCAGTGACTACAGGCTCTAGCATACAATGCTCATATTTAACTAACTAAAGGCTATTTAGATGAAAATGGGGCACTGATCACTGGAACCTGCTGTCTCCAAGGGCTAGAACTCTAGATTCCGTATGAGGGAGGCTACAGACCACATTTTAGAACATCATGGTCTGCAGTTGGATTCATGAATGGCATGTTATCTGCCTGAGCACACTATATACACAGTAGCAAAGAGTAGTCATATTGGCATGGATGCCTGGAGGGAAGGGGATTTGCAGTTTGAATAGAGCACACAGATTATATCCAGCTCAACAAATTCTGCATTGTAAGATTTAAAGTAACATTCAGAAAAGTAAAGCCTTAGCAATATCTAATTTTCAAAACACACAGAAAATGCCCTATATAAAGGAAGGAAAGAAAGCCTGAACGAGGGTAGCAAATGGAGAAAACCCAAGACTAAGTACTGAGGGATGGAATACAATTTGAAACTTATGAAGAACTGATCAGTGCATGATTCTACACTGTAAATATTTCACTGTATAGTACAAATTTAATTCAAGTCAAGTCACATATTGCTTCTTTTCATACCTGGCAGCCAGGGGATGCCAGGCAGAGAGAATGACAAACCTGGATACCTTTATCAGTATGTTTCACACAGTAACCTTAAAGATAGACACGAGCAGAAACTAGAATTGGTAGCTACTCAGCAAATGATTCAATGAAGTAGTTGTGTAGGATGCAGCAAAACAGCACAGTTTAAAAATGAAGAGCGAACATAGTTTAATTACTTTTGTAATAAAAATTCACAATTTTGATTGTGAAGTTCCATTGATTTTGGTTACAAGGAAAGTTTCACTAGACTCTGCATATATTAATCATAGTAAATGTATTCTGTTTTTCATTGATTTTATACCTTTTTTGTGAGATATCTGTGTTCAAGGGGGAGAAAAACATGAAAAAACACACGTTACCTTCTTTGATTCTTGTAATAGGGACAAGTTTTGCAGCATCTCGTAGTATGAGCTATGAAGAGGAAAAAAAAAAAGATATAAGCGTTAGGATCTGTGCCATAATAGTAATTGTATTTTTCTTTGTAATGAAAATATAAGGCTTCAATCCAGTGCCTCATTTGTCCCAAGTTAACAACGGACATGGCTCCAGCCCCAGTCACTGAAGGTTACACTTCATTTTTGTTGGTGAGAACTGTTATAAAGCATTTTGATCCCTTTAATTTGGCTACAGCAGTTGTTTTGCTCCATTAATACAGAAAGTCTTACTGCTAAGGAATCCTCTAATCTTTGTTCTCTTTGAGACGAATCTCTCCAGCTTAAGAACCAGAGAAACCTTGACAATGAAACTGTGCAAAGTAATAATAATGAAACCTCCAAAACAACAATAATCACCCAGTTGTGTATTTTGTTACTAACTTTCAACTCAGATGAAGGTTACTGAAAAGTTCACAAACCGTTCTCATAAACCAGGACTATTTTATGGTTTTTAAATCCAGATCAGATGTTCACTTCTCATCTAATGTAAAGTATGGAGGTAAAAGGCATTTGATATGGGTTAGCATCTGTGGGCTTTATCAATGGCATCACCTTAATTTCGACAACTGATTTCTCCAGGTGACAATAGGCCAGTCACAAGGGGGCTCCAAATTAAAAGGAATGTATATGCTTTTCATATTTGTATTGCAAATATTTTTTGCCTTACACTGGTCTTTGATCCAGAAAGGTTTCCATCCACATACTAATCCTTTACAGATTTTTGAGCACCATGGAAATAAGTATCTTTAGCACATGAATTGGCCCTGTATTTCTCAGAATGGAGAAAATTGCAGATCTCTATGACATAAGTAAGCCCTGACCGTCCTTTGGCTCATGCAGGTACGGGAGCCAACATTTCAATAGTACAATGACTGGAAAGGGACCAGACAGAAGTACTGCCAGATATATACATATACTAACTGTAGCTATAAAATATAATCCTCTTTCAGTGAAGTCTGAGTTTAAAGGAGGAATAGAACTCAGTATACAAATACGTCTTTTGGCTAAACATATAGCATATAAAGTCCTGTTTCCAAATGAGTGGGGATCAGTTAATGCTACTGGTTTATTCTGTACTTCATAATACGTTATGTAAAAATAAACTGTACTGCACTGTACAGAAAACAAATCTAATTAAACAGATTGCACAGTTTTATCTGCTGATTTTAATTACAGAAATATATTGTATGTTCATTCCCTTTAAAAACACAAAACAGTTTAAAAAAAAAACAACCACAGTTGAGTAGCTT
Source organism: Trachemys scripta elegans (assembly GCF_013100865.1). Taxonomy (NCBI): domain Eukaryota; kingdom Metazoa; phylum Chordata; order Testudines; family Emydidae; genus Trachemys; species Trachemys scripta. The sequence continues at coordinate 152,787,301 of NC_048298.1, forward strand.
CCTGACTCAACAATATAAAGAAAAAATACTGCTAGTAGTAGTAGTAGTAGTAAATATATATATTTTTGTATCGTTTAGTATATACAGTATGGTATAGCACAGGGGTCGGCAGCGTTCGGCATGCGGCTCGCCAGGGTAAGCACCCTGGCGGGCCGGGCCAGTTTATTTACCTGCTGACATGACAGGTTCGGCCGATCGCGGCTCCCACTCGCCGCGGTTCGCCGTCCCGGGCCAATGGGGGCGGCGGGGAGCCGCACCCAGCACATTGCTCGCCCGCGCCGCTTCTCGACGCCCCCTTTGGCCCGGGACGGCGAACCGCAGCCAATGGGGGCCGCGATAGCAGGTAAATAAACTGGCCCGGCCCGCAAGGGTGCTTACCCTGGCGAGCCGCGTGCCAAACGTTGCCGACCCCTGGTATAGCATCTTACCCACTGCAAACATTTTCAAGTATTTTTCTTTGGCGCAAATCATGTTTGGGAATAGTTCAGTTTAAGCAGTAGATATAGGGCCAGACTCACCTAGCATTTATGCATTTTTTTCCTGTTTAAGCTGATGGAGACCTCAGTTTGTGAATAAATTCATCTGGGGACAAGGCTGCAGCAGAGCAGTGTGGCTACAACTTTGTCTATATGCCAGGGAAGAAAGAATCCCCCAAAATGGGTAGAGCTGGTTGGAAATGGGCTGTGGCCAGAGCTACTGAGAATGCTGATTCAGAGTGTCACTTGATTGTGTTGAGCCTCCCTCCTGTCACACGGTTTCAGCTGTTACCATGAGAAGTGTGATTTATACCTCCCCCGTACCAAGTTTTCTAAATCAGGTCCATAGCTGGGATGAAAACCTGCCTAATCAATTAAATGTAAAAGTATTTTCATAACCTCTGGAAGAAAGGGAACAATGATTCCTTTGGCCTTATTTATTACTTCTTTACAAAAATGGACTTGAGCCTTTCCTTTATCTGCAACAAATTCTATCTGCGCTTCAGGGTAGAACATTGCTCTCTCTGTACATAATAAGTAAGAGACTGAATCAGATTATATGCCCCAATAGAAAACAAGTATCAAATATCATTGCTAAAAGTAACATTAACCTTTATTGTAATGACTGACTTCATATTTACATTCTCAACATCAACATACTTTATTTGTGCAGTGTGGCAAGGCGACGACTCACCACTGCGATGACTCCTGCTGGTCATCCTGGGAATTAGCTCTTTCAGCCCAGAGCGCTGTCTGCAGGCCAGTGTCTCACCTGCCGCTGGCCCCCGTGTCCCTCCTGGACCCTGGTACCCTTCTAGACCAGGGTTCTGCCCCCAGCAGTAACCCCTAATCTGGGTCTCCCCACCAGGGGGAGCCCCGAACCTTCTGTCCTCACCTTGCCTCAGTGGCTACTGCCAGTCACTATCTAGTGACTCACTGGTGCAGACGGCAGTCTATAAACCACTCATAATTGGCAAGGGGGGTTTGGACCAGCTGCCTCTGCCTGTCTATGGGCTGCCCCTCTGCAGTCCCAGAACCCTTTTGTAGGCCCTTAACTCGGCCTGCAGCCTGGGGTTCCCCAGCTCCCTCTGCCCTTCCCCAGCACTGCTCCACCCCAGCACTCTGCTCAGCTTCCCAGGCAGCCAGGTCCTTCTCTCTCTCAGGAGCTAGAGAGAAAGTGTTCTCAGACTCTGGCCCTCAGCCCTCTTATAGGGCTAGCTGTGGCCTGATTGGGGTGTGGCCCCACCTGTAGCTGGTTCCCCAATCAGCCTAGCTTTTCCCAGCTGCAGCCCTCTCCAGGGCTGCTTTTAACCCCTTCAGAGCCGGAGCGGGGTAATCACACCACTACATGCAGCCAACTCGATTCTACTGATGAAAGGTAATCAGTAGTAGCCAGCATGAATTTACTAAGAACAAATCATGCCAAACCAGCTTGATTTCCTTCTTTGACTGATTTGGGGGATATGAGGAATGTGATTGACATAATACACCTGGACTTCAGCAAGGCTTTTGACACAGCACCACATGACATTCTAATAAGTAAGCTGGAGAAATGCAAGAAGTGGATACACGGTTGGTTGAACAACTGCAAACAAAGAGTAACTATTAATGGAATGATATTAGATTCGAGGGAGGCCTCAAGTGGGGTTCCACAGGGATCTCATCTGGGTCCGGTATTGTTTAACATCTTTATTAATGGCCTGGATGTAGGTAAATACAGCATACTGATCAAGTTCGCAGATAACTCAAAGCTGGGAAAGGGAGTTGCCAATACTTTGGCAGACAGAGCTAAAATTCAGAGGGATCTTAACTGGGCTATAGACAACAAAATGAAATTCAACAAAGACAGATGTAAGATGCTATATTTAGGGAAGGAAAGCCAAATGCACAAACACAGAATGGGGGGAAATTGGCTTAGCAGCAACACCGCAAAGAAGGATCCAGGAGTTGTGGTGGATCACATCCTCAACATGAGTCAGCAATCTGATGCTGTTGCCAAAAAAGCAAATGCAATTTTAGGTTGCATTAACAGAAGCATAGCATGCAAGTCACAGAAGGCGATAGTACCACTTTACTCAGTGCTGGTTAGGCCTTAGCTATCCAGTTTTTGTCACCAATATATAGAAAGGATTTAGAGAAACTGGAAAGGATCCAGAGGCAAGCGACAGAAATGATCAAAGAGATGGAATGCAAGCCATATGAGTAAAGGCTGAAGGAACTGGTATGTTTAGTTTGGAAAAGAAGAGATTAAAGAGGGTGGGGGTGGGTGGGAATATGATACCAGTTTTCAAATACTTCAAAGGCTGCTATAAAAGAGATGGAGAAAAGTTGTTGTCTTTTGCCACGGAGGGCAGGACAAGAGGCAATGGGTTCCAACTATAGCACAGCAGATTTAGATTAAATCTCAGGAAAAACTTCCTAACTGTAAGGTCAGTAGGACAATGGAACAGACTGCCTAGGGAGATTGTGGAAACTCCTTCACTGGAGGCTGGATTAAGAACAGTTACCTACCTTTTCTTAAGTGTTGTTCTTTGAGATGTATTGCTCATGTCCATTCCATTCTAGGTGTGCGTGCGCCCACTTGCACAGTTGTTGGCGATTTCTGTCTTAGCGGTATCTGTAGGGCTGGCTGTGGTGCCCCCTGGAGAGCCGTGCTCATGTGTCGGTATATCAGGCACCACTGGCCCTGCACCCTCTTGGTTCCTTCTTGCCAGCAACTCCAACAGAGGGGCAGGAGGGTGGATAATGGAATGGACATGAGCAACACATCTCGAAGAGCAACAGTTATGAAAAGGTAGGTAACCGTTTTTTCTTCTTTGAGTGCTTGATCAGGTCAATTCCATTTTAGGTGACTCACAAGTAGTATCCATGGAGGTGGGCTTGGAGTTCACAGCTTAGCGGCTTGTAGTACTGCCCTACCGAAGCCAGCATCGTCCCGGGCCTGCTGGGTCAGTGCATAGTGGGACATAAAGGTATGGACAGAAAACCAAGTGGCCGCTTTAAAGATGTCCTGGATAGGCACGTGGGCTAGAAAGGCTGCTAAAAAGGCCTGCACCCTAGTAGAGTGGGCAGTGACGATCGCTGGGGGTGGCACCTTCGCTTGGTCATAGCAGAAGCGAATGCAGGCAGTGATCTAAAAAGAAATTCTTTGAGTGGATATCGGGCAACCTTTCATCCTGTCGGTCACAGCGATGAATAATTGTGTCGACTTATGGAATGGCTTGGTCCTGTCAATATAGAAGACAGGATGCGAAGTAACTCCCTGCTCTCCATGTGTCAGTATATAATGCCTGCATCTGTAACTTCCACTCTATGCATCTGAAGAAGTGAGGTTTTTACCCACGAAAGCTTATGCCCAAATAAATCTGTTAGTCTTTAAGGTGCCACCAGACTCCTTGTTGTTAATGTAGAAGACCAGTGCCCTCTTGATGTCCAGAGCATGTAGCCTACGCTCCTCCTCCAACTTATGCAGCTTTGGAAAGAAGACTGGTATGAAAATGTCCTGGCTTGAATGAAACTGAGAGACTAACTTGGGAAGAAAAGCCAGATGCGGTCTCAGCTGGACCTTGTCCTTGTAGAAGACCATGTACGGCATCTCCGAGGTGATTGCCTGAATCTTGGATACTTGGCGGGCCGACGTCACTGCAACCAGGAATGTGACCTTTCAGGAAAGGAGAAGGAGAGAGCACAAAGCCAGAAGCTCAAAGGGAGGGCCTACGAGCTGCAGCAGCACCAGATTCAAGTTCCATGGTGGGCCTGGGTCCCTGACTTGTGAGTAGAGGCGCTCTAGGCCCTTAAGGAATCTGGCCATGATATCCTGAGCAAAAACTGATCTGCCCTCGAATGGGGTCTGGGGCGGATGGAAGGCTGAGTTGGCTGCTAGATGAACCTGTATCTATGAGAAGGATAAGCCCTGGATCTTAATATGCAGGAGGTAGTCCAAAATAAGCTGCAGCGAAGCCCGCTCGGGACGAACAACTTTGCCTGCAATCCAGCAGAGGAACCATTTCCACTTGACCAGGTAGGTCACTCTGGCGGAGGGCTTCCTACTTCCCAACAGATGCACTGAACCTCAGCCGAGCACTGCTGCTCCTGCACGTTTAGCCATGCAGCAGCCAGGCCGTCAAATGTAATGCTGCCAGGTTGGGGATGCAAAAGACGTCCGTGGTACTGGGACAGCAGGTCCGACCTGAGCGGTAGCTGGAATGGGGTTGCCACCGAGAGGTCCAGCAGAGTGCTGAACCAGTGTTGGAGCGGCCACGCCAGCACTATGAGGATGACTCTTGCCCTCTCCTGTTTGATCTTCATGAGGACCCTGGGTAGCAACGGCACTGGAGGGAAGGCGCACATCAAAGACCCCCGACCACGGGAGCAGAAAGGCATCTGACAGGGATCCCCTGTCCATGCCCCTGATTGAGCAGAGTGGCATTTCCTGTTCTGCCGGGACGTGAACAGGTCCACCCGGGGAGTTCCCCACTTGTGGAAGATGGAACTGACCACCTCTGGATGAAGGGACCACATGTGGAGAGATGAGAACGTCCTGCTGAGGTGATCCGCCAAAGCGTTCTTGGTCTCTGGAAGGTGAGCGGCTACGAGATGGATGTTGTACTGCAGACAGAAGTCCCAGAGCCAGAGGGCTTCCTGGCAGATGAGCTGGTTCCGCCCTGCCTGTTGATATAGAAGACCGTAGCTGTGGTGTCTGTCAGGACCTGAACCACCCTGTCTTGAATCTGAGGAAGAAAGGCTTGGCAGGCTAGTCAAACCACCCTGAGTTCCCTGACATTGATATGCAGCGAGTGATCATGACTGGATCAACCACTTTGAGTGCGGAGCGCGCCCAGGTGGGCTCCCCATCCCAGGTCCGAGGCGTCGGAGACAAGGGTCACCGACGAGGTCAGAGCCACGAGTGAACTCTTCAACACCGACTTGGGATCTTGACCACCTGGTCCATGCTGTGCCGGTTTGGGACACAGACTGACGCCAACCACACCTGAAAGGGTCTGAGACAGAGTCGTGCGTGCTGGACCACATAAATACATGCTGCCATCTGGCCCAACAGTCACAGGCACATGTGGGTGGCAGTGAGCGGGTGGGCCGGCAGGCCCATGATGAGGTCTGCCATGGCCTGGAACCAAGTCTCGGGGAAGGCAGCCCTGGTCTGAGTGGAGTCGAGGACTGCTCCAATTAATTCTATGCGTCGTACTGGGATTAAGGTTGACTTTTTCTCGTTTATTAGCAACCCCAGGTCTCGACAGGTGGAGATGCCTCTTCACCAGATCTGGGGACTGGCCCTTATCAACCAATTGTCGAGGTACGTGTATATTTGGACTCCCCGATGTCGCAGGTAAGCGGCCACTGGTGCTATACACTTTGTGAACACACTCAGGGCTGACGAGAGACCAAAGGGCACTGCCGTTAACTGGAAATGGCACCGGCCCAACATGAAGCAGAGGAAGTGCCAGTGCCCTGGGAAAATGGAAATATGGAAGTGCGCCTTTAAGTCAAGGGCAGTGTACCAGTTTCCCAGATCCGGGGAGGGAATGATGGAGGCTAGGGAGACCATGAGAAACTTCAACTTCTTGAGAGCCTTGTTGAGGCAACGCAGGTCTAAGATGGGTCTGAGGCTCCCTTTTGCCTTCAGGATTAGGCAGTAGCGGGAGTAAAATCCTCATCCTTCCATGTTCCAAGCAACCTTTTCCACTGCCCCCAGGTGCAGGAGGTTTTCGACCTCCTGAACGAGGAGTTACTCGTGAGAAGGGTCCCTAAAGAGGAATGGGGAAGGGATGGATGTTCGGCTATAAATTGCAGAGTGCAGCCCGACAAAACTGTATTGAGCACTCAGCGGTCTGAGGTGACACGGGACCAGGCCAACCGGAAAGGTCGGAGGTGGTTGAGGAAAGGGAGGATTGGATCCAGTACTTTGGCTGGTGTGCCGTCCTCATGCACACCCTCAAAATGACTGCTTCTGGCCTCCCTGACTTCTGGGAGGGTCAGGTTGGACAGCCAGGCGGGAAGAGGACAAGTAGTGTCTCTTAGGCCCCTTATCCTTGTCCTTGTCCCAGGAGCCAGATCTGGGAGCCCCCCAGCACCTAGACTGCAATGGAGGAAGAAGCGGTTGGAAAAGCTTCCTGGACTGCTGAGGGGTGTGCTAGCTCAGGGAGCGGAGGGTGGCTCAGGAGTCCTCGAGCCAATGGAGCCTAGAGTCAGTCAGCTCAGAAATGAGCCCCGAACCTTCAAATGGGAGGTCCTAGATCGTGGTCTGCATCTCCTGGAATAGCTCAGAAACCTGCAACCAGGAGCTGCATTTCATGGTGTCAAGGCTGCTTCCCCACTCTGAACTTTAAGGTACAAATGTGGGGGCCTGCATGAAAACTTCTAAGCTTAACTACCAGCTTAGATCTGGTCTGCTGCCACCACTCCCAAATGTGCTAATTCCCTTCCCTGGGTAGCCTTGAGAGACTCTTCACCAATTCCCTGGTGAATACAGATCCAAACCCCTTGGATCTTAAAACAAGGAGAAATTAACCATCCCCCCTCCTCTCTCCCACCAACTCCTGGTGGATCAAGATCCAACCCCCTTGGACCTAAAAACAAGGAAAAATCAATCAGGTTCTTAAAAAGAAGGCTTTTAATTAAAGAAAAAGGTAAAAATCATCTCTGTAAAATCAGGAGGGAAAATAACTTTACAGGGTAATCAAACTTAAAGAGCCCAGAGGAATCCCCTCTAGCCTTAGGTTCAAAGTTACAGCAAACAGAGATAAACACTCTAGCAAAAAGGTACATTTACAAGTTGAGAAAACAAAGATAAAAACTAACACGCCTTGCCTGGCTGTTTACTTACAAGTTTGAAATATGAGAGACTTGTTCAGAAAGATTTGGAGAGCCTGGATTGATGTCTGGTCCCTCTCAGTCCCAAGAGTGAACAACCCCCAAAACAAAGAGCACAAACAAAAGCCTTCCCCCCACAAAGATTTGAAAGTATCTTGTCCCCTTATTGGTCCTTTGGGTCAGATGTCAGCCAGGTTACCTGAGCTTCTTAACCCTTTACAGGTAAAAGGATTTTGGAGTCTCTGGCCAGGAGGGATTTTATAGTACTGTACACAGGAAGGCTGTTACCCTTCCCTTTATAGTTATGACACATGGCCATCACCGAAGCAACCACCCTGGCAGCCGAGTCTGTCAAATCCCAGGCATCACCAACATGGCGAACTCTTGGACCTGGTCCTGTAGGAGTGCCTCTGTGAACTTATTAAGGGAGTCCCACAGGTTAAAGTTGTAACATGCCAGCAGAGCCTTGTGGTTAGACACCCTAAACTGTAAGCTGGTCATGGAATGAACTTTCCTGCCAAACTAGTCTAGTCTTTTGGCCTCTATTTTTTGGCATTCCGCTGGGGTGGCCCTATCTGTCCCTTTTGTTCACTACGGACATGACCAATGAAGCCACGGGGGGATGAGTATGACAGACAGTCAAAGCCCTTTGCAGGGACACAGTATTTCTTTTTCACTTTCTTTGACATCGGCGGAATAGAGGAGGGGGTTTGCCTCCCTAATTTGGCTATTTTGAGCACGCCTGGGTGGACAGGCAATGTAATCTTAGCCAGTGTGGTGGCCGAGATGACACTGAAGAGACCGTCTGCCTCCTCAGCAACCTCCTCGATCTTCAGGCCAAGATTGTCCACCACCCACTTAAGGAGGCCTTGGTGCTCCTTAAAATCGACCGGAGGGGCTGCTGGTGAGGGATGGCCCGGCTACCGCCTCATCTGAGGATGACAATGACAACTGCACCACCTGTGGGAGGGTGTTGTACCCTTCCTTGTTGAGGGAGGGCTTCTTCGATGCTGGGGTGTGGTGCATCGCCTCGGCACTGAGCTCTGACTGTGGTGCCGGCGGTGCTATGGCCGGCTTGTCCGATGAGGCCAGGAGAATATTGGACCAAAACCATCGGTACCTCCCAGGAGTTCCAGTACCACTGGGGGGCCACTGTCCCTGATGCATTGGCACCATGGCTGGTGCTGCCCTGGTCTCCCACACTGATGGAGAGTTGCCCGTTCTCGGCGATGGGCTAAAGTTGCGGTCCAACCCCGACCCCTGCCCCTCTGATGACTATGGTGGGGCCACTGAGGCCTGACTCTGTCTGCTGACCCTGGTGGGCGATTAGTGGGGTGATGGTGAGTAGCGCCGCCTGGCCGAGGAACAGTACTGGGGTGAACAAGACTGGTGCCAAGATCCTGAACAACCCCTCCAGGACAGTGACCAACATCAAGGATATCACCTGAGAGTGACTGGCGCCTGGGCGACCTGTGGCCAAACGTTCACCAGAACCAATGGTATGGAGAACTACACCTTGAGGGCAGAGTCTCATGCCTAGTAGGCAGGGATCTCATCGGGGACCTAGGCCTCCTGGCTGGAGAGCTAGGGTGCGGTGCTGGGGTCCAAGGTCATGGCAAAGGAGACCTACCCCCGCGGTCTGGTGACCGGAGGGTATTCTGCCAGTCTGTGCTGCTGCTCCCCAGTGGGCTTTGCTCTTTACCCACCGGGACCGCTTCGGGCACTGAAGGCCCCATGATAGGCTGGGAGCCCCAGCAGCTGCCTGGGGTGGGAGGTGGGTCCCTGGCTGAGCTGGGAGGTCCTACCACAGCAGTACCCCCATGAAGCCACAAAGCGGGTGCATAGCCTGACACAAGTCCTTTTCCCGTGGCCCCTGTCCTTCAATGCTGAGGGACTCCGCTTCTTTGGCACCGGTGAGGGGGAGCGGTAGGGTGACCAGACAGCAAGTGTGAAAAATTGGGATGGGGGTGGGAGGTAATAGGAGTCTATATAAGAAAAAGACTCAAAAATCTGGATTGTCCCTATAAAATTGGAACATCTGGTCACCCTAGAGCAGTGCTGGGCCGAGTCCGGTGCTGGCGGTGCACTGCGCACCAAGGCAGATGTACTCGGCATGGGATCTGCGGTGGAGAGCTCCGATGTGGGGCAAAAAGCAGCCTCCATTAGGAGGGCCCTCAAGTGGATATCCCACTCCTTCTGGTTACAAAGGCGAAAGTTCTTGCAAATACGACACTTGTCCTTTCTGTGGCTCTCTCCCAGACACTTGAGACAACTGTCGTGGGGATTACTGATTGGCATCGGCCTGCTGCATGTTGAACACAACTTGAACTCTGGAGTGTGGGGCTTGCCCTGCTTGGGGCAAAGTCCCAACCGGGACTCTACTAACTAACTTAACAGTATAACTAACTACTATGAACTATAAAAAGAACAGGAGTACTTGTGGCACCTTCGAGACTAACAAATTTATTAGAGCATAAGCTTTCATGGACTACAGCCCACTTAGTCCACGAAAGCTTATGCTCTAATAAATTTGTTAGTCTCTAAGGTGCCACAAGTACTCCTGTTCTTTTTGCGGATACAGACTAACACGGCTGCTACTCTGAAACCTACTATGAACTATATACAACAACCAACAGAACAAAGTCTATGAGGAAAACCACTACTGCTCTTGTGATGCAGGACAAGGAACTCCAACCATGATGGGTGGTAAGAAGGAAATGAGACGGCACAGGGCTGGCAGCGCCTGATATACTGCCTCATGGAAGCACCACTCTACAGGGTGCTACAGCCAGCCCTATGGATACCGCTAAGACAGAAATCTCTGACAACTGTACACGTGGGTGCGCACATACCTAAAATGGAATCAACATGAGCAAGCAATTGAAGAACCACCATCTGTCTTGGATGGTTTAGACACAACGAATTATGCATTCTGGTAGAGCGGTTAGACCAGATGAATTTGTGGTCCTTTCTAACCCTAATTCTA
>NC_048298.1:152801975-152815099 GCF_013100865.1 Trachemys scripta elegans
CAGCCAGCAGCCGGAGAGAAGCAGCGCTTTCCCCTTCAAAGCTGCTTCTCTCTGGCTGCTGGCTGTGCAGCTGCCTCTGCTCCTCCTGAGTCCTCTGGCCCGTGCTCACAGGGCCGCATTCCGAAAGGGGCTTTAGAGCTGCAGGCCCCCTTAGCCCAGGGCCCTGCAGCCCCTAAAGTCCCTGCGTTTTGGGTGGCCCTACCTGCTGGGGGTGGGGGGAGAAGGCAGCTCCCAAAATTGCGGTTCCTAGAATTGTGGCCGTGGGGGCGGTGCCGCGCTGTGCAGAGCCACTTGCACACCCCCTGCACCAAACAGGGGCTGCCCCAGGTAAGTGCTCTGTACCTCCTGCCTGCCCCAGCCCTGAGCACCCTCCCACACCCTAACTCCCTCCCAGACCCTGCATCCCCAGCCCTGAGCCCCAGGGGTAAGCCAGAGGCACCTCCCCACCACAGTACAGTACAGTACTGTACAGTATATAACGCCTTTTGTCTGCCCAAAAAAAATTTCCTTGGAACCTAACCCCCTGCATTTACATTAAATCTTATGGGAAAATTGGATTCGTTTAACATCGTTTCACTTAACGTTGCATTTTTCAGGAACATAACTAAAACGTTAAATGAGGAGTTACTGTATATAAAATGTCCAGGAGCTTATGATGAAAATCCCAGACCTCCTCTAGACAAATCTGAAGTGCATCAGCGACACACTTCATCAGCTCCTGAAATTGTCTAAAATCATCTGCCACTGAAGGTGGTGGAGGCTGTACAGCCTCATCTGGTGATGATGAAGAGATGTTTGTGAGAGGTGTTATCTCGTTGTCAGCTCTTGCCTCCTGTTCCTCAAAGGTCTCCTCTAATGGCTCATGTTGCTGAGGTGGTAGTGAAGGATTAGGAGAATCGATGTGTCTGTGCTCCCTCCAAGAGGGATTCAGTACCCTTAAGGATTGTTGGTAATATAGGGCCCAGGGATCCCAATAAGGCCACTGTGGGGGCCCATAGGACACAGGAGGAGGCATTCACCATTGGTCATACCAACTAAATGGGGGTTGAGATCATCTGTTCCCAGCAATCAATATCTCAGTACAAGAGTAATATCTCAGAGTAACGGGAGATCCCTAAACTGAACTTTGTGAGTCAGAAGAATCAACCTCAACATATTCCAAAGGAGGTTATAACTGTTCACCCTGGATGGTCTATGTCAGTGAAGCAGGAAGTCTAGATGAAAATTGTGGAGTCAGTGACCCAAAAGATTTCAGTATGGATAATTGTATGGTACTGATAAGTAATGGAGTCTCCAGCTCATCTGACACAAAAAGATCCCTTGAATATCTGAACTCCTGCAGTACTCATGGTATGTGAGTGGGAGCAGAGAAAAATCCTATAGAGATGTGGGAAACAAAGTAGGGATCTGTCTAGAATGCAGTAGTGTTGCAGACACCGAACTCTTCAAATGTCCATACTCTGACTCAGTCGGTACCAATGTAGTGGTGTGGGATATGGCTATAGCTAATGAAGCCACTGAAGAGTCTGATGGTGCAGAATTCTTTAACATGGAATGTCTTCTAGAATAGACATGACCACCCAATGCAGATGAAGTCTTGAATACCAAATCCAGCTTAGTGGAAGAGTGATTTTTAGAGAGAGCCTTTAACAATCTCACGATATTGGACAATCTCACCGATAATCACTCAGAGCCTCAACCGTCTTCCCACTGGAACCTCGTTTCAATTGGTGACCAAGACATTTTAGTAGGAGATCTAACAATCTTGCTCCTTTTGTGGTATGCACAGTCTTACTGTACAGGGCTCTCAGTATCACTGTATCCATCAAGGTTTTCCAGTGACTGAGACCCAGGGTACCTGCAGCTGTATCTCTTGAGGCTCTTGGTGACCAGGATCCTGAGGCAGACAGGGCACTAAGTGTGCTCACAAGCCGATGTACAGGGGAGCTCTCAGAGCTCCATCATTAACAATTTACATTTTATTTCCCTGTTTTTATGAGATCTACTCTTGAAGGAAGAGCAGATCTTACTGTTGGCTGGTATACGGGTGTCTCCCAAGCAATGGAGACACCGACAGTGTTCATCACTGACTGGGATAGCTTGAAAAAAAGTGCTTTAAGCCTGGGGATACTGGCATACCCAAAAAGAGTCAAGGTCCAGAATAACCCCTTAAGAAGGAAAAGAAAAAGAGGGGAAAACTAACAACAATCCCCCAAATTAAATACTAGAACTAAACTAAGCTAAGAAAAACTAAGGAAAAAACCTACATTCAACTAAGTGAAGCAAGCACACTTGACGCGCTCTCTCAGGCTGAAAGCAGTTGAGAAGGAACTGAAAGCATTTTCCCCACACTACTCTATGCATCCTATGGGGCACAAGAATGTGTAGAGTGCATGTGTGGGACAAACAGGCATGGCTACTGAAAATCTCTGATCAAAGGCACCTGAAGTGGAGCACCCAGAGGGACACTACTCAAGTACACTTATGCTAATTACTAAACTGATTTGAAATTAGCACTTGAAATTTCTGCACAAACTGACCAATTCACCAACTAGAGGTTCCCCCCCTCCCCGCCAGGGGCTGATCCTCCAAGATGCATGGGCCTCCTAAATAGTGCTGAGCACTCAACTCCCACTGATATCAAGCTCTTCAAATTTGCAGGCAGCATGGTCTAGCGTATAGGGCACTTGACCAGGAGTCAGAAGACCTGGTTTCTAGTCTAAGCTCCACCACTTCCTACTTCTATGCCTCTGTTTCCCCTACAACTTTTACTCAGGTTTTTCTATTTAGAATGCAAGGCATTTGTGACAGGGACATTCTGTGTTTGTATAGCATCTAGAACAATGGTGACCCAATCTCAACTGGAGTCTCAAGGGGTTACTGTAATACATATAAAAATAATGTACATTCTAGTACAGGGGGTCACAGATATCTAGTCACAAAAGACCTGATAAAGAACCAAAATGTTCTGTCAGTGCCTCATAAAATGTGTCATCTCCAGGAATTAAAAAAATGTACATGCAATTTTTATATTTATTGAGATTGTGTTCCCAGGTGCCACGTGCCCCATTTTCATTAATAACTCCATAACCAATCTCATGGTCCAAATGTTTCTGCTGAAATTGTACTTCTGTTGGACATTATATGCACAGTATTTGTTTTTTGTCCCTCCACCCCCAAACAACATGGGATTTCAAATTCCAGATATTTTCTGTAGAAAACTAGATCCACAATAACTTTTTTGATAGTCAAATGAAACATTTAGATCTTTGTTTGTTTTGTTTAAATTTAAATTAATGGAGATATCCCATCTCCTAGAACTGGAAGGGACCTTGAAAGGTCATCGAGTCCAGCCCCCTGCCTTCACTAGCAGGACCAAGTACTGATTTTTGCCCCAGATCCCTAAGTGGCCCCCTCAAGGATTGAACTCACAACCCTGGGTTTAGCAGGCCAATGCTCAAACCACTGAGCTATCCCTCCCCCCAGGAAACCTCACCGTATGTGAACAGAATGAGTGGTATTTTTATGTGGTTTACTTTCTTCTTTTGTTCAAATTTTCTTCCTTGGACTGCATTTTACTAGGTCTTTTCTAATACACTATGCTATTAATAATCTCCAAAGCAATGTATTTTTATTAGAACTTTCTTCTTCCAAAAACATCATCTCACATGTATTACATGTTCACTCAATTTACATTTGGATCATTAACTATTTAAACTGCTTGATGGTAATTTGAGTCATGATTTCAAATGTATTGACAAAAATAACCTATGGTCATCGTTTTTAATAAACTTTACTTAAAAAACTATTGGTCACTTGCAATTCCTTTTCCACCATCAACTATGAATTGAAAACTGGATTTGGCTAGTTAACTTTTCTGTGCCCCCAAAGGGTTATCTAGTCCCCAGAGTTTTGTTTTGATAGTAGTTAACTCAACACATCACTCCTACAGGCTCCTAAATGACTTGGGTTTCTTGCTATTATGGGGTTCTAGACTGCAGAGAGCAACAGCAATGACAACTCCCCAACGATTAGCTGCTACAGTGGAGTCCATGGAGTATACGTTAGGATTTCTTTCCCTAAAACTTAAATCAAATACAACTTTTGATAAAAAAATCCCCCAAATCAGTCCCAAATCGGTCTCTGAAACCAAGTGCAAACATCCGTCTCTCCCTGCATACAGGGAATGGTCAGTGGCTATAAAAGGAAGCTGCCCAAACATCATTCAGATATGTGCTATGTACAGTACAGCAAATTAAATAAATACTATTGGTGGGCAAATATCAGCACTCCAGACATTATAATGTGGAGTCTTTAGAGATACTGGGGACAGATACTGATCATGCTGAACTTCTACTGGCATCAAGGTGCTCACGCATCTCTCAGTATTTGTCCCATAGCTCCTTTCTTTCATTAATAAAGATCCCAAAATGTTTGGGGATCCTTAGAAATTCAGTAGAAGCAGGCATCTGGGAATATCCTTGATATAGGGGGTTTCCCAGGGTGATGCAGAGACAGAAGAAAGGCCTTCCCGTGCTCCCCCTCACAGCCAGTGCTGTAGAGATGGGACTACTATAGGCTGCTGCAGTGACCCATAAGGATTGTGATAGGCTGCTGTAAGTTAGAAGAGTTTCTGGAGCTGCTTTAAATTATGCTGAATCAGTACGGTCCCCATCCAGAATCTGGGGGCCTTTTAGGGGGTGGAAAGCCACCCCGCAGTTCCCCCTCCTTGTCCTTAGCCATGCCAAGCTTTAACTTGGCCACAGTTTGAAATTGAAGCCCAATGTTTTTCTGAATCTCATCCAAAAATTGGACTGAAAAATCTTACATAAATAAGCTTTCTATTCTTCCTGTTTCCAGTTGAAACAGAAATACTGAGTACATATTTCCACGAGTGTTCATGACACTCTCTCTTTACACAAACAGTACTTGAATTAGAAATTCACTTATATAAATGTTTGTGGAAAGTGAATTAAAAGGGGCTGTAAATACCTGCAGAGCAAATCTGTGGTTTATTTAAACAAATGTTTGCAAAAAAATATTTTTTTGTGTGTGCAGAATTTGACTTGCTTTCTTTTCCAGTATAAAATGAAAGCTATTGTGCAACAGATGTTCATATAATCAGCTGTGCAATTATTCATCAACTGGGATTTATTCAAATAAAGAGAAAAATCTATTTGAAAACTTCCCTCAGATGTGCTTTTTGTTGGGAACTTGCATAGTCCAGTGAAATAAGATTTGGGATCCTAGGTTGGTGGCTCAAATCCTGCCCATGTCAACAGAGAGTCATTACTATTTGACAGTTGTTGACTATAAAACAGGCATAACACCAACTCCCTACTTTACAGTGGTATTGCAAAGATAAATTTAGCCAATGTTTGTGAGTCTTAACATTACAGTGGTGACAGCCATTGAAAAGCCATGAAGAAATAAAAAAAACAAAACAAAAAAAACCCTTTGTGTTCAGGGTTTGAATGGTGTGCAGTAAGTCATATTGCAACCCATCAAATGAAGGAGATCAAAAGAAATATTGAACTACTTCCCCCATTTACTGAGTGCTATCCATCCTATGCACTGAATTTAGCAGGGATCCTACAGAGAAAGCAGTAGGCCAGATTCCACAGAATGCTCCACAGTCCTTTTACACTGGTTCAGAGTCACAAGAGACTCAAAAGGGGCAGATTTAACCCTGGGGGAATACTCCAAGATCAGAGTGATACAGAGCTGCTAGGGAATTTCTTGACTTGGTGTTTTTTCATCAGAAAATTTGCTGCATCTATGAAAATCTGACTAAAGATACGTTTGAGAGATCCAGAGAAAGTGCATGAGTGCACATACATAAGTGCACTTTGCAAAGTCTCTTGATTTGGCCAAATCAGAGTAAGTTTTCACCAGAGCACTGAAAGGATGTTTCTGTGAAGGGAGAACTACTTGTGAGTCAGAATTCAACTTTATTATTACTACTAATATTTGTACTGCAATAGTGCCTAACAGCCCCCGTCACAGACCAGGACCCCATTGTACTGGGTA
Source organism: Trachemys scripta elegans (assembly GCF_013100865.1). Classification (NCBI taxonomy): domain Eukaryota; kingdom Metazoa; phylum Chordata; order Testudines; family Emydidae; genus Trachemys; species Trachemys scripta. Next base: position 152,808,006 of record NC_048298.1, read on the forward strand.
CTGTACAAACACAGAACAAAAACACAGTCCCTGCCCAACTTACTACCAATTTGAAATCAATAAGTATAAAGAAGTACGAAAATACTCAGATTAGGAGACTGCTCCTGCTCCAGCTGAAATAAATAGTGAAATTCCCATTAATGGCATACGGAGCAAGGCTGACTCCAGCCAACGGTGCAGCCGTACATGGGCAATACTTAAAATTGCTCCAGTTCCATCACGGTTTCAGTTATGGTGACTTGCAACATGTTTTTATGTTGTTTGTAATTTGAATGGAAAATGTTTCAATTAGGTATGTAACAGCTTTTTAAGCAGTATTTCAAGTTTTACAGATTCCTATAAAATATGCTACAGATAGAGCTGGAATTTATTCACATGACCGACTACCCAACATGCCAACGAACTGGTCTATAATAGATTACTTAAAAAGAATATAAGAAAGTTTGCTGACAAATTAGATATTTGTAAGTTCAAGGAAATACTGCTAAGTACTTACTAAATAGGATGGTTTTATGATTGAAAATCTTGCTCCAAATCCCATCTTCTGTGTTGTCTTTCACTCCAAATTCATAAGGCGTGTTGGGCTTCAGATTCTCCACCACTGTCTCCGTAGTTGGACAAAGCTGAAAACCCCAGTTCTTGTTTTTATCCTTTTCCCTGTAGCGAACTGTATAAAATCTGTTCAACAAAAATGACAGAACTATTCTTCACAAAGAGGAAACCAATTCAAATGAATATTTTCTTAAAATAATGTTTTCCGCTCTTTCATATATCTATATAATTTGGGATCAGAGAAGGTTTTCCTTGTGGGTTTCTAGAGAAAGTGGTATGAAATTTCTTGAAAATCCGGAAAGATTTTCTATACAAAAGGCCAGTTCTCTTGTTTTTCTAGCCCCTTTGAGTCACCAAAGCAGCACAAAGATGCTGGGAAAGCCATTGTATCTCCCAAGCTGGGGTAGAGCCAGCTAAGCCACTTTCTATGTAAACACCCTCCGCACCCTGCAACTCCCAGCAGAGGGAGTGCATTGGGAGTAGGAGTGAGCGTAGCTACAGTGTTAATGTGCGTAACTATTCTCCACTTTTGGACAAGCCCCTTTGTTGCCATAGCCAGCAGGCTTACTTTATACAGCCCCTGTGGTGCTCTCTAAAGTATGCCAGAATGAGGGCTAGTGCGCTACTGGCCCCTGGAATCAGGGAGGCACAAGCAACTCCTCACAATCCCTCTCCCCCCACAAGAAGATCCTGAGTGCAGCAGAGAATCTGACCCTATATTTTTAAGAAAGATAAAGCATAGTAAATAAATAATATTTTAGGCTTACATATCTTTCTTCCAAGGATCTCAGAGAGCTTTAATGTAAAGTTCAAGATTATTGCACACACTTTACAAATGGGGAAACTGAGGCATTACCTTCTGCAGTCTAAAATTTAGTATGCAGGGAGGAAAGTAGGAGGAACTTTGAAATTAAAAACATATTCCAGTAGGATTTGCCAGATTCCCCCCGACCCAATCCACCATCCTGAAAAATGGTGACTGCGATGTTAATGAGTATGAGTCACCGTAATATAAACTATCAAAAATGTGGAACAAAACTCACCTGGCCTGGCATAGCTTCTCATATTTAATATACACACTACATTACTGCCAAGTTTGGTGGGGGAATGCAACGATATTTGGCAGCATTTTAACTGAAGTACTGCTGAAACTTGTTAGACATACCATAAATAAATAAGTTTAATTTCCTCATCTAACATTTTCATCAACAGGAAAGGCATACATTCTGTCCAGTGGTATTTTTCTTCACTTGAAAAATGACTTCAGAAGGAACTTAAGGACATATTAAAAATATTTTCCCTACATGCCAAAGAATCACTCAGAAATCACTAAAAGTAAAAAAAAGAAAAAAAAAAGACAGATCTGATTTTTTATTTAATTAAGGAGGTTTGATCCATAAATTGTGTATGAAGAAAGGTGGGAGGGAGATCACAGGAAGAAAGGAGCCTTAGGAAAACAATACAAATTACTCTTTAATCTACTGCAAAGGTCTAAAGTAATTATATCCTGGTTAACTTTATTTCACAGGCCTAACATAATATAGCCAAGGCATGAACCCACCCGTACCAATTTTACAGCAGAGTGGTTGGAGCTAGGATTGTTGTAAAAGATGGCTGCTGAACCCAGTGAACGTTCTACTTCACTACTAAAATACACACAAAGGCAAGTTGCAGTTCACAGCTTTGTGAAGTTTCCTTTCACAACTTTAAGGAGCTGGGTTGACTTTTTCTGTGCGTTTAACCTGCACACTTAATATTTTTTCAACAGATTTAAATGGGCTTGGGAATTTAGGTCTCCTGATGGCATGTCATATTGCAAACCTTTGCAAACTGCCAGCTAGTTTCCTGTCTACAGCAGTGCTTCTCAAAGCCAGTCCACCGCTTGTTCAGGTAAAGCCCCTGGCGGCCCGGGCCGGTTTGTTTACCTGCCGCATCCGCAGGTTTGGCCGATCACAGCTCCTACTGGCCACGGTTCGCCACTCCAGGCCAATGGGGGCTGCGGGAAGGGCGGCTAGCACATCCCTTGTCCCGCGCCGCTTCCCGCAGCCCCCGTTGGCCTGGAGCAGCGAACCGCGGCCAGTGGGAGCCGCGATTGGCCGAACCTGCGGACGCGGCAGGTAAACAAACTGGCCCGGACTGCCAGGGGCTTTTCCTGAACAAGCGGCAGCCCGACTTTGAGAAGCACTAGTCTACAGGATGGCAAATTGTGAGCAGGATTCATGATAGGGGTAAGAGTTAGATACACTTCACTGACAAGTTTAGCAACTAAAATGTATTCCTATTTGTTGTACAAACAAGATCATGACTGCTTGTGGTTATTAGATACCTTGACACTTTTTGTTAGACAAGAGGGGAAATCCCAGATCCTCATCAAATTCAAATTCTTAAATTCTCCTAAATTCCTCTTGCACTCTCATCTGGATACAGTATTATTCACGTCCACCCTGAAGAGGGATGGACGTGCCTAACCCGACTGGTGCTAGGTCACAGTGCCTGCAGTGAGGAGCTGGGCCCAGCCTCACGGGACGAGACATGCAGCTGTGGGGTGAGTGCTGGATGGGCTCGGTCTCCAAACCACTTTCAAGATTTCACAGACTTAATTTAAATCCATGCTTTCTGTGACCATCATATTAAAATCGTAGCCTTAGCTATAACACTTCATATTGGGCTGAGACATTTAATTTATGTTTGCACAGCATTTTGAAATCCCTGAATAAAAAACAGTAAGGATAAAGTATAATTGTTTATGTATTTTCAAATTTTAGGAAGACCTAGTGATATTTATTTTCTATTCCCTGCAACTCATTTGCTGTCTTTTACTCCCACGCTAGTTTATGGATCCAATGCTATTTTCATCTTCAGAAAATTTAAAACACTAGTAGCTATCTATGGTACTCATATGTTCCCCATCACCACAGTATCTGAACACCTCACAATCTTTAACATTTATCCTCGCATAGGGTGACCGGATAGCAAGTGTGAAAAATCGGGGGGAGGGGGAGAATAGGAGCCTATATAAGAAAAAGCCCCAAATATCAGGACTGTCCCTAAAAAATTGGGACATCCATCTGGTCACCCTATCCTCTGTGAAGTAGGGAAGTGCTACTATCCTCATTTTGCAGATGGGCCATAGAGAGACTAAGTGACTTGCCCAAGGTCACACTGGAAGTCAGTAGAAGAACAGGGAACTGAACCCAGTCGTATGGTAGCATTCCAACCATTGGACCATTCTTTCTTCCTTTAACGGTACAGACAGAACACACAGCAAGTTAACTCACCAGAGGGGAGGAGATTACTAATTGGTACACTGACTTGACTGCCTCACATGTATTTTGGTCCAATGTGTTTAAAAGTAAAGGGAGGGGAGTCACTGCCAGAGAGGGTTGAAATAACTGTCCCTCACCAGTCCCTAGTGTTTAACTTAAGAAATCGGTTGACAAAGAAGGCCACCACTGCCATCTGCTGTTCTTGTGGCCTGGGGACTTCCTTTTCACATATGCTGTTCATGAAATCAGCCATCCGAATTGGAGAGAGTAGCAGACAGATTAATAGGGTGGCTTCAAAGGAACTACCAGGCACAATCACTGCTCCCTTGCAGCAGCAGAAACTTTCTTAGAATGGTGGAAAGAATTTCCCACTTTTCTCCATCTCTGTTGGTCCTGTGCTCTTCACCCAGGAACCCTTGCTGCTTAAATTATCCCCTAACACCGACAGGATAGAGATGGCAGCCCCAGTATCAAAGATTTAATTATCATTTTCATTTCTTTCCTTCATTTTTTTACCCCTCCCTCAACAATTTTTTTTGTTTTAGCTAAAATCAGGCAATCAGCAGCCACAATTAAAAGGCACATGTGCAATAAAATTAGACAATTTTAATGTCTAGAATTTCCTTGTGCCACTGATATACACATATGCATAGAGAAAACCTACAGGTTTTGCATTGGAATTTCCAACCGAAGTTGACAACCCAGATTTTGTCTGTTTGGAAAGATACGGGGAGACCACACTGCAGAACCACATGCTTAATTTGTAACGAAAGAAGTGCTGGGGCTCAAGCGATTAGGTGCCAGGGCTCAAACCATTTTTTTTACATTCATAACTGATGCAGCAAGCTCAGAGGTGCCAGAGCTATAAACTGCCAAGCCTAGAGGTGCTGGGGCTTAGCCCTGGTAAGCCCTGGCACAAATTAAGCACTGGGTCCAGAGGAATTGATAGGATGAGGGGGTGAAATGGGGGGGTATCCACAGGAAAGTGTGTTTGGAGTGCGTGCACACACACACACGCACATGCACATACACCTGTGCAGCCACACAGATGACGCATTGCTCCCTATATACAGCCCCAACACCCCACAAGTTATTCCTATCCCTTAAGGAGGAACAATGGGCCAAAGAGTAGGTAATACATGCATAGAGAAATATAATACTGACTCTTTTGCAGTACGCCATTCCCCCTCCCCCCCCCACACACATACTTCCCCTCATCCCCAATAGTAAGAATTTTGGGTTTGTATTTTAAATACATCCCTATTGAAATTCCCTCCTCCCTTCAAAATAAAAGACTCTGAGATGAATTGGGGTGGAGAGAAGGCAAATCAGTAAATCATTTTGAAAAAAGGAAAAAAGTAGGAAGTTATCAGTATTTAACAGCTAAGTATATGCAGCAAACTTAACTACCGGCACACCACTGTATTTCTCAGGGTAAAGCCTCACATCAGCCCTTGGGGGTGGGTGTATGTAAGAGAACACAAACTGCTGTCCCCGATACAAAGCAATCAGCAATGGATAATTCAAGCAAAACATTACTGTAGCTGTCACAAATTCTTGACTCTTCTCTGTCTGAACCTATAAGATATGAACATAAGACTTCAACCACTGTTGCAAAGTCTGGTTTTATTTGTAATCATCAAGAAGACATCCCCTATCCCCTTAATCAGGGCTTTCAAAAAGAGACATACTAGGTGGGAGTTTATTTCAGAGCACGTTTGTTACTGTTTAAAAATCTGTCTATATTTGCCTGCCCACAGTTGCTAGATTCACAACTCTGGGATAAGTTTTTCATTTTTGGAGGTTGCATTTTATCATTAAAAACTGTATTTTGTGTCCAGAAAATCCATTTCTGTTGCAGTCAACAGTGCTTAAAACATCTCAGGGTTCATTCATTTTGTATTCCACCTGAGTCCATGATGGCACTTCTGATGCCCCATAATAATGAACCTCTCATAGACAGTATTTTCCCAGGTCACGGGCTTCACCTAAATAGGGTACTTCAACAGATCCCTGGGAAGGCAGGGGGCAAGGTAGAGGCATTTCACCCTCCACCTACACAGATATTCCATTCCATGAGAGAACAACTAAACCAGGCACCTAAAAAGCCCAGCCACCACAACAGTCCAAAATACAGAAGCTGTAAGCAGAAGAGAAGTATTGTCGCAGTCAGTTGACAGCTTGATGATGCACAGAGCTCACCGGGAAAATGAGCAGGGTAAAGAAACACACAGCCTAAGAGCAAGCAGCAGCATGTTAGCCAGGTACATAGTCGTCAAGGCCAAAAAGGATCACTGTGATCATCTAATCCGACCTCCAGTATAACACAAGCCATAGAACTCCCCCAAAATAATTCCTTTTGAACTAGAACGTATCTTTGGAAAAAACATCCAATCTTGATTTAATAACTGAGGTTACTCAAAATGGGCTTCCTATACATAGATGATTAAAAATCCAGGAAGTGATCATTCTTGAAAATTCCCATCAGCAGGGTGATATCAGCTGTGGGAAAAATGCACACAACACCCATTGAAGGTAGTAAAAGAGAAAAAGAAAGGAAAAAAAAAAAAGAGGGCAAAAACCACTTCTTCATTCAAAGAAAATCTCTTGAGCCTGATTGTCCTCTGCCTTGCAAACTGTGGAGTCATTTACACCTGTGAAAAGAGAGTGTAAAACATTTCCATTGTGATTAAAAGGCATTTTACAGTTCTTTATTACTCAATGAACACAGAATGTGAATGACTCCACAAGATGCAAAGCACTGGAGACTGAGGCCTCTATTATGAAATACTTAGCTTAGTCCCAGTCTTTATATACCTAATACATAAAATGACTGTGAGTAGCGAGCATTTCAAAAGAGCGCATGCTATACATCCAAGTGGTCTGAAATATGTTCCTTTTATCTAGAGACCCACTTTTGCCTCTGCCAATACAAGCTTTGCATAGGGTTACCATACGCCCTCTTTTTCCCGGACATGTCCGGCTTTTCGGCACTCAAACCCCCGTCTGGGAGGAACTGCCAAAAAGCCGAACATGTCCGGAAAATGGCGGCTCTGCTCCTCCCCTGACTCTTCGGCTCTGTTTAAGAGCCGAGCTGCCCGAGCGCTATGGGCTTCAGGCAGCCCCCTTGCCTCCGGACCCTGCGCCGCTGAGCCCGGGAGGAGAAGGGGCCGGCTGGGGGCGCAGGGTCCGGAGGCAAGGGGGCTGCCCGAAGCCCATAGCGCTCGGGCAGCTCGGCTCTTAAACAGAGCCGAAGAGTCAGGGGAGGAGCAGAGC